>NC_032022.1:1657159-1697034 GCF_001865875.1 Lupinus angustifolius
TATATATATATATATATATATATTAGAGAAAATTAATAGAATATTGACAAATATATTAAAAAATTAATTCTAATTAAAATTGAGTTTTAAATAATAGTACCAACAAATATAAACGCATATTTTTATAAATATAATGTGTCGGATACATCTACATTTTTAGAAAAGATATGTTACCTTGTCCACATTGTTATGAGATTGGGCATGATGATATTTGGCAAGTTCAAGGCAATAGAGGACGCTATGTTTGGTTACTAGGGAAATTATTCTTGGATGGTCGGCTAAAGGGAAGAAAGAAGATCTCCAATTATTTATGGGTCCTTGGTGCATTATAAGTATTCCTTCCAAATAATCCAATGCATTTTTTTGTCTCTTTCCTTTGATTGATATTAATCGTTCTTGGTCTTTGGTGAAAGCTGAGAAATCATTATATAAAAGTCTCACCCATTTAACCTGCCAAGGAATTAAAATAAATCATATACTATTTAATGACACGTAGTGATTGACTTATTATCCTACTAATGTAATGAAATGAAATGATGAATGCATGATCATGGCTTATGCAATGAACCTGTTCCAAACCATACGTCCAGATATATTGGATCAATTATAAAGTGATTTAATGATTATGATAAAAGGTTGAGAGTAAAGTTTCATCCACAATAAAATACTAACAGTTGCCGATCAAAAAAACAATATTGGACTAGTTATGTGCGGCCTAAAGATCCAACATATTAATTAATAGACAACCATAATTTAAAAGGCCGACTCATGATTTGGCCTAACCTATTAAAACTAACAAGGTCTACAATCTTGCATGTAGAGTAACTTATAAGAAAAGACTCCTCTATGGGCTATCATAGGCCTAGAAATAGGCTTGTTAGACGACTGATTGACAGGATAAGGCATGACATCACTCATAATATTATTGGACCTTCCTTCATTGGTAAATATGTCTCATTTAATAATATGAGTGACCATATAGGAAGCATCTATAATTTATCATCTTTGTGTTCTCTAAGTATCTCCCACCGTTTGTAATTATCTCTGATCAACTTAGTTTGACACTTCAGGCACTCCAAAATTAATATTCAGCCCGATTGAGCTTACGTCACATAACTCAAGGCCGACTTCAACCCGATTCAACCCAAAATCTCTTTTGACACTACATCTCCTGACCAAACCAAAGAGCCCCATTGAACCTAGAAGGACATGTTAAAACAATTATTTTGTTTATCCAGCGGGTATTCCATGAGGCATGTATATAATGTATGCTCTTTTGTACAATTAATAATATATATACATATTTAATCATATTTAATTTGAGTGAACTATCATTTAAATATTATATTCTAAGTGTTGAAATGAAGAAAACTATTAATAACATGTGTCAATTTCAGATCTTAATTAAGGAGACATATCAAAGTTCAAAAGTCGTATCTCTATTGTCAAACATATATTAATGCTTTCAATTTTAAGAATCCACATTAGGTGGTTCAAACTAGTCCATACAATGTATAAAAAAGTAGTTCATACTATAACTCTTTCCCTATTGTCCGTGTATGTTTTTTCTTCTTCATGGATCCATGACTAACATGCACTAATTAATATAATGTGAAATGTATAATATTCTTGGTGCCATTTGCCAAGAAAAAATGATAACACAGTTGTTTTTGGACAAGGACATTTTGTGTTCTAGTAAAGCTTGATGGTTGAAAAATTATGTGACATGTATGATTAGAGTTTAGTATGATTGTTGGAGTTAAAAGTTATATCACAAAAATCACTTTTTATATACGTACCCTTTTGGGAGCAGGTTCAAGTGCAATTCTTGCCCTTGCTATGATTCCAAATTGTCCTAATCCTCCAAGAACCGCATGAAATAACTCTGAATTCGTCTTCGAAGAGCATGTTATAAAATCTCCTTTTCCTTGAATCCAAACAAAACTTAATTAATTAAATATACTTGCATGCATGCATATCTACTCTTTAACAAAATACTTGTGTAAAATTTTCAGCATTCTATTTTTTTTTTAAATTATAAAACTATTGACCAAATAAGACTTTGATCAACATAATAAACATATGCTTAAAATATAATTGAAGATTCAAGAATTGGAGGCTATGACCGTGTGAACTACTTCTAGTTATTAACCACATTTCAAACATGGGACCCAATGGATAGTGATTTCTTAGGTTCACTAAGTCTATGGAAAAGGACCATCCTAACAACCATTAATTTGGCATTTAAATAAATTCTTAGCTGTTTTTGAGTAACAAATGTTTTTTTTACTCTATACTATATAATAGGACAAAAGATAGATGTTGTCTTATGGTGCTATTTTCAATAAAAACACAACATGTCTAACTAATCATTAATGAAAATATTACATGCATTACAGCTCTATTACACATAATTCTATTCTTTTTCTAAAGTAACACCATAATTGTCTAAACAAGAATACCTATGTTTTAACATTTTTTGGATAAGTAGGAGAATATTATTGATACAATTTAGCTTTAGCATTAAAATGGGTACTCCATGTACCTTTTAGAAAGGCTTGAAGAGTGTACCATCGCACCTATTTTTAACCTTTAATGTATATATTAGAGTAATTGAATCTAATTCTACAGTCAAAACTAGCTCATAGGATGAGATACAAGTCTTTTAAATACGGTTTTAGCCATAATTCCATCCAATATTATAAAACGAATAACGATACTCTCCATTAATGAAGAGACAAATACTTGATTTTACATGTATTTTTAATGACAAAAATGTTATTCCATTATATATAAAATGATAAAAATGTCTTTCTATATTATTGTTTCTTTTGTTTTTTGTAGTAATTGTCTCTCCATTAACCGAGAGAATTCTTACTCATATAAAACATCTATGAGTGTCCCAATATTGTGATTGAGTATGGCTTTGATACCATCTTAGAATTGTGCAAATCATGTCTTCCTCAATGTCAAAAGCTAACTCATGGGCAAGTCATTTTAAATGGTTTTTGATCCATTATCTACTTGTATTGAACTTCATTACTTTAATATCCAATCTTTATGAGAAAAGAGATGTGGTACAACCTTGTTGTACAAATAAAAGGTTGTTTTGCTTAATCAATGTTGTACTTTTCCTTTACTTATGTTGTGGTCTGTTTGTACTCTTATATTCCTAGCTTTGTACAAATAATTGAGGAGTTGTTCTTCAATCATTTTTAGAAGGTGAAGAGTATGATTACTACAATGCTTAAGCTATAAGTTCCATTGATAAAATTGACATTATTTATCTAAAACAAAAAGTAGCACAAAAAAAAATCTCTTGAACTTTGAAGTTGGAAAGCAAAGAGAAGAAAAACCATCATATCCATGATGAATATTTCTCAAGAAGATGAATGTATATGATACTTTGAAGTAGTGATTTACATTGTAGACCACATTATATTATATGATGCGACCACAATAGTGCGATTGCAATGATCGTCTCAACCATTTTACACCGCAACCACACCGAATCACAATGATGCTCAACTGTATTTGTGGTGCATCAGGCTGCAATGCAACTGCATTGAGCCACATCAGACCACATCAATTTAAAAAAAAATAGTTTTTTACTCACAAAATAATGCACACAACAACGACCGCAATCCGCATCACAAAAGTCGCAATGACCACAATTATAATAACTACGACCGCAATCACAATTTAAAATACCGGTACAAGTATAGTATAGGAAGAAATGTCATACCAGTGATAACATCCATTTCATGAACATTGCTAATCTGAGGCCCATAGTGGAATGTTTGGCCACTGATCCCAGCATTAGAAAGGGTTCCTCCCACAGTCAAGTACAAATAATCAGTCCAAGACACAGGTGCAAGTCCATATTCAAGACTCTTGTATAACACATCAATCCATAGTTGTTCCCCTCCAACATCAGCATAGTAATAATAACTCTCAACAAAAGGGTCCAAAATAACACTAATCCCAACACCATTTCTTCTTTCTCTGAACCCAGCCATGTCCACAACAACCCCATCACTCGCCATGGCTTGTCCTCGAGTTGAATGGCCTTGTCCCCTTGCAGCTATGTTGAAAGGGTTAGAGCTGTTATATGAATGTTTTACCAAGCTCACTATATCATATATTGAAGATGGATGAAACACTGCTAAAGGGAAATTGTGTACAAGGTTTCCATAGTCTTTTGAAGCTGATTTAATGGCTTCTGGGTCATCTTGAAGCTTGTGTGAAATGCTTTCAAGAGTGGCAAGTTTTGGTGGTAGTAGAGTTTTCCATTGTTCAGTTTTGCTAACTGTAGATATCAAACGAGTTATGGTTATTAGAAGTAGGATGAAGTATGTTGAAAAAGGGTAATTATTCTTCACCATTTTGATATTGTGGTGGAACTTCAAGGAAGTGGTGCTATAAATAGAGTAGAGAGGAACTTGCATGATAAAGAGGGTTAGAAATCATTGGGATGTAGAGAGAGGAATCTTCTCTTTTCATTAAAGAATTCAAAAGGGAAGACTTAATTATAACATGGATAAAGGGCTTGTCCTAGTTGTTATTCATTTGTGTTTTTTTATACTCATATTTAGTTTACCAACAAGTGTTGATTCAAGTGGTACATACTTGATTTTCCTTAAGTAAAAACCCGAGCTCGGACAAGATTGCCTCCAGTCCAAGAATACCTGTGGGAAACAAAAAATAATACTCATATTTAATTTTGACATGAATGTGGAGTACAAATAAGTAAAAAGTTAGCTTCGTGATAAATCCATAGATTAATACTAGAAAGTTTGCAATAAGTTAAAAAAAACTTATTCTTTCTAAAAAAATCTAATGGTTTAGATTATCTGACTAATTCAAATCATATGAACTATTAGATTTTCATAGAATAGATGGATAAAATATGGAATAATTTTTTTAACTTACTCTATACTTAAGTGGATCCCCTCAACTAAAAGTATTAGGTATACTTAGTAAGTATAAAAGATATAAAAGAATTTATAAATCCTTACTTATGAGATTTGAATAACTCCAAATGACTTGCTAAAGGAAAAGTTGTAAGTCATTGTTTATTTTATAAAATTATAACTAAATAAGACTACTACTAAATAAGAATTGTAAGCTCATCAAATGTGTTGCCAAACACAAACGTTGCATTAATATCTGGTTTTTGAGTATTATCTATGTTAGGTGTTAGTGGAACAAGAAGTACCATCCAAATAAATGAATTTTTGTCGTCATTAGTTTAATAGTAGTTTGATTAATACATTCTTGATAGCTCAATTTTTTTTTACTTATATAGTTTTCTCCCTTTATTTTTAATAATTTTTGTACACCATCAATAACATTTCAAGTGTCCTTTCAACATGTATTAAATAAAATTATAAAAAATAATTTTGATCCCTATTTTTCAACTTTAGTGAATTTTCCACTTATTTTTATGCAATTTTTATCTTCCAACTTTAATTTCTCCATATTGTTAAAAAATGATACTTCCACCAATAGAGCCAATAACTTAACCTAATAACTCATGCAAATGGCAGTCCCTTTTTCAGGTAAACAAATGCCATTAACACACAAGCATTGCATATCAGAACTATTTAAAATGAAAGGGCCTCCAATATAAAATTATATCATACGATTTTTATGTATTGTATGCTATTAAATTATATGTTTTATCATATTAATTCAGTTATTATTGTAGCTTACATATGCAACCAAGTTATGAAGTACTCCTATATAATGAAGCAATCTAACATACCCTATAGTATACATTATCCAAAACTTTCAGCATAACAACATCAAACAATATCCAATATCAAAGTAGCATAATATCATACAATGCACCAAATTGTATCAAAATGTGCTAAAGTTGAGCTTACAAAATATAATATGTAGGCAATAGAAAATAGTCTTTAGATTACTTGTCCTCATTATTCATGTCCCATTTTTCTGTCTCGATTCAATAAAAAAATGACACTTAATAAAATATATATTATAAAAATATAAAATAACATATTTATATTACTTGAAGAAAGCTCATTGGCTAGGGATATGAGGACACACTCATTTTGGGACTGGTGATCCCCATTTCAACTCATCTTTCATTGCTCTTATCCCAAAAGTTACTAACTTTATGAAGAAACATGTGTGTAGATCTATTGCTTCACTTGGATCTTTTTACAAATACATTCCAAGATTCTAGCTTTGTGTTTGAAAAATGTAATTCCATCTTTAATCTCAAATTCTCAAGCAACCTTCCTTGTTGGCCGAAATATTTTGGATTATGTAGTTATTGCTAATGAAGTTGTTGATAATGTGAAGTCAGAAACCAAAGCTTGATATATCATACTCGGCTTATGTATCTTCCCATTAATCCATAACCACGTCTTCACCTTTATTGAGTGGATTGTCTCATTGATAGACTCATTTTTAGAGTTGAAGATGATATTATGTTTTACTTACCAAATAGACCAAATTGTTACTAACCAAAGTATGCTCTAGCAATTCTTTCCGAAGAGACAATGATTACAAATGTTTGGGTGGAGAATAATGTTGAACCCTAGCCACTTATAAATCGATTGCCATACCGAGTAAGTGAATCCACAAGTAAAGAAAATATATTGGGAAGATTCATTATGATCATCACAAAGTCTACAAATGAGTCCTCCTCCTCGTGGAAAGTAAACCCATCTCCTGAACAAGGTATCCATTGTTGGCACGCTGCCTTTGAATGGTCTCCAGACGAATGTATTAACCTTCAATGGTGATTTGGATTTCCATAGGAGATGCTAGAGGTGGTGGTCCTTGGCCTGATTGGGTGTCTGTCTAAGAAGATGTGTATAAGCGAATTTTATAGAAACTTGTTTGGTTTTCTCATGGGACCAGTCCCACATGTTGATCGTGTTTCTCCAGATTGCGCACTTTTAGATCTCTTTGTAAAGATTATCAACGAGTTATTGTTTCCAAGAAAAGGGTTGTCTTCGCCAAGAGAGATTCCAAACCAAATCTACTTTGAACCATCTCCCAAGATCGTTGATAAGAGCGTCTTTGTTCGAACTTAGGTGATAATGTTGCTTGAACCTATCTGTGAATTTTTCAGGTTTGGCCTCGTTATCTGTGAAGTTGAAAGTCTAGTTTATAGCCTTTCAATCAAAGGTAGGTGGGTCGTCTGTATTGCCCAATAGAAATATACTTGAGCTTAATTAATAAACGGACAAAATAAAACAAGTAAGTGGACAAAATTTATGTATTATGCACATAAAGAATACAAGCCATGCATGTGGATATTGTCTGTTTTGTCATTTATAATTTCTGGGACGGGAAATTATCCCGACCTGAGTTACTCTCCACCCATAAGGGTGGGTATGTTGACCAGGTGGGTTACAGCCCATTTAGGCCCATTTTACTAATTATAGATGATATGTAATGTATATATTCCTACAATTTGCATATAAGTTTCACAAACAAACAAAATGTTGTACCATGTGACAAAGGGGGTGAATGGCTAAATGTCAAATTCAAAGATATGATCAACCAAACCATAGATTATATTTTGCCATCCTTCTGAAATGGCAAGAAGTATTTGTGTGAAAGAAATATAAAAATTAATTAACATTTCGGTACTTGTTTTCTGTCATTATATTGTTATATGTATCTTCATGATTGCCAACTGCCAAGTTTCCCTGCTATAGTTTTTCCTTTGTTGAGAGCCTTTACAATTTTTTACCCAAACAGTATACACATATATTAATTATACATTATCAATCAATCAAGTACTAATACATAATTCCTTATACTTTTTATGGTAACACAATTATATTTTAATTTTTATAAAATAATAAACTTAAAATTCATACATATGGTGATGTATGGTATACAAACGTATTTTTTGTTTTGTTGTTATCTTAATAGTATGTTAAACTCAAACTCTTTTTTATAAACAATTAGAGCAACTATCGTGGTTGTTCTTAACGAAATAAGAATATTCTTATTCTGTTCTTCATTGTGTCGTTCTTATTTTTTTGCTTTTTGTTCTTAAATAAGAACAATTCTTAGTTGTTCTTAACCAAAGGAAAGTGGGGAGATAGGTAGATATATGGGGGGAAATAGATGGTGTGTGACTCAAATAAGAATAAGAATGATGTTTGTCATTGTGAGAAAAAAATATATGTTGTTTTTATTTCACGGGAAGTTGTAGTAAATTATAAAATAATATGTGAGACGCAGATAAGAATGAAATTGTTGTTCTCCATTGGAGATACTCTTGATGTTGCTCAGACGGAAAATAAGAAATTCAAAAATAAAATAAATGTGAATTGGAAAACAAAGTTCATTACTACTCGATTTAAAATGTCACATTTCTCAAAGTAAAGTTAATCCTTTAAGCTTATTAGTTATTAGTGTTGGTAATCAATATAATCTCATTAAGAGCGTACTAGAATATTACACATACATATATATGTATACATATATATATATATATATGTATATGTATATATATATATATGTATGTGTAAATATTACACATACATATATATATATATATATATATGTGTAATATTCTAGTACGCTCTTAATGAGATTATATTGATTACCAACACTAATAACTAATAAGCTTAAAGGATTAACTTTACTTTGAGAAATGTGACATTTTAAATCGAGTAGTAATGAACTTTGTTTTCCAATTCACATTTATTTTATTTTTGAATATATATATATGTTTATGCAAGTTCCCCAATTCTCAATACAAACTCCCCCCAAATTGTTAAATTAAAATGTACCTATGGTACAAAATAGAAAATTGTAAAAAATGGTATTAAAAATGTCAAAAATGAGTTTCAGACATCATTTTGGATATTACATTCAACCTTTTTATTTTGGTTCATAGAAGTGATGTAGACATCTACCTGGATTTTCTTATCTAAGGCCAAGATTTTGTTTGCAAGCTTCTACTGGAATTGCAACATAAAATAAATAACAAGTCAAGCTCAGAAAGAAAAAACATATAACCCTAGAATGTGTGTTTGTCTCAATATAGATGTAAGTCACTTGAATATCTCCATGATATGATTTCTTTCCCATATTTAACATATATTTGTGCCAAGAAAATAAAGATGTTAGATTGCATACCATTTATTAAATATGTAAGGATGTGATTTTTTTATCGGCAATTATTAGTATGTTAGTATTTTGTTGTGGGTGAGACTTCATCCTCAACCTCCTACACCCTACCATCTAACCACCTTATAACTCCCTTTTTTTGTTAACGGTGGAACTCGAACCCACAACCTCCTGCACTTCATTCCTTACGACCACCCTCTTCACCATCAGACCACCTTATGACTCCCTAAAGATGTGATTCATATACTTAATTATGTGGGTGGGTACTGATTGAATCATACCTAATTTCTTAATTCTTATAGCTAAGCCTTGCATGTAATTGAATTGAATATATAAAAATCAAAAACACCTTGAATGTATTCCATCACAATATGAGAAGAAAACAATGGCATGTTATGCACACCCGAAAAGATTACATGTCTCTAGTGGTGTTTTATTTTCTATCTCGGATCAATAAGATATTGCCTCATGAATAAAATGAAATTTAAAAAAACAAACAGTAACAAAAAATATCATTCTGATTAACTCAGAATAACAAATGAGATCTCATTGGGGACATGTGAACTTTTTCCTTACACACCCAAGGGAATCCACTTTATGGAAAATATGGGGTATTACAACTATACATGGATAATAAAAATTAAAGTTAGTTATTTATCATATGATTACTTTTTCTTAATCTTGACTGTTGAATTAAGATTGAATGGTTCATATTAATTATTTATATTTCTAACACTAAGTTCTCTTATTTATTTATTTATTTATATATATATATATATTAATAACAAGATATATATCCATACCCATTTTCGTTGGTGCTTCCTAATTAAATTTAACAAATTAGCCAAAGAGAAATGTGTGATCTCAATTACTTAGCAAAGACTTTGATTGGAAGGCAAAATAAATTAGATTAACATAAGGTTTTCAAAGAACAATCTTTGACCAATATATTTCCCAAGTAGGAGAAGCTATGAGTTAACAAGACCCTTCACCATGCATGGCTCTATACAATCATATTCAAAAACCAATTGACAATGATATAAACAGTCCAACAAATATTTAAATCATTTTCGAGATAATGAAGTAGACGAGATAAAACTTACTTACGAACACTACTAATGGCAATTATTAACTGAATTGGAAAGAACCAATGGAAATTGAAAGGTGTTGTGTTGAAAGCCTGAGATACTGAAATCCAAGATTTGATGGGCAGAACTATGTGTACCTTTCCACATGTTCAAACAGTAATAGTTAGGTCTTCTAGTTAGGTCTTGTACCTAACGAATATCTATTATCTCTTGAAAAGAAAGAAAACACCAAGAAGGAAATTGTTGATCTTTGTAAAGTAAAATTTGTTGTTCTCTACCTATATTCCATAACAAAATTTCATATGTTTATGTGTAGGTCCCCCATTCGTATCTTAGGAGACTTTTGTTATAAATATAATTTGAGAATACAAAATATTTGTAATATGCAGCCAATGTGACAAGAGTAGATATTGTTGGGTATTCCAATTGTGAATGAAGAAGTTTCACATTGGGCAAAAATAGATGAGTTAAAGAGCATATAAGTAAATGGACTCGTAGACCTAATACCTTAAGGTTTTTGATTAAGGTGTTGTGTCAAACCCACTTATATGTACAAACGTGTCCTGAACAATAATATTTCACTTGGATGGTAAAATTGCAAAAACCACAACACCCATATGACAACCTCAACCAATTTCCTACGCCTTTACAACAAAGCAATATGCAAAGACACTAATATTGTACTTACAACACCTTAAGTGCTATATCTATCACACACTTTGTATTAATATCAACCAATATCTATAACACACCTTATATTTTTTCCAATACCTTATATTTTCAATGTATGTGTTACACACCACATCCATTTCAATACTAGTATCATACCTTGCACCTATGTCACACACCATGCATTTATGCAATTACCCATGTTATCATAGGTAAGTCTATGTCTAGTAAATACAATGATAAAATTTAGAATTACGAACCTTCAAGCATGTCTCTATGTCTAGTAATACATGCTATTCAGATTGAAAGTTATAAAATCACAATATTAGTTCTATGTCGAGATACCAAAAAGTGAAGTGCATGAAATGAAAAATAATACAAGTCTATGTCTAACAAATGTACTACTTGTTGAGTTATGCAAGTTCATAATAATGCAAGAAAGAACTAAATCAACTTATTCTAATATGCAATAAGATGATCAAACTTAAAGCAAACATAAAGTGAATACACAACTCAAATATAATCAAAACTTGATGAAAAAATGGTGAATCGATGTGTATACATTAAGCTCATATTACATTCAATTCCAATAAAGGTTTTAGCTACTCACTTTCACAAAGTGTAAGTAGCATAGAGATAAAATATAACTCATGGGGTGGTAGAACCACACACAAATGAGTGTATTTTAACTCCTCTAATACTTATACATTGATCCTATGACTAAAATGAGCTAAACTACCTCAGAAACTCAAAAAATAAGTATTACAAATCAATATTACAAAATGTATGTCCTTTGGCTCGAGTTGGAACTCCTTAAATAGTGCTATGGTGTTGTCATCTACACTCAGCGCACCTCCAATTCGCTTATGGTGACCTTTCAACGCACCAAACTATGCTCAACGCACCACCCACTATTCTCAACACAAGTGGGTTCGCTCAACGTAAACAAAACATTGGTGAAATTCTAATTTTTGCTGCTACTTGCGCTCAACACAACTATTTTTGCTCATTTTGATGATTCTTGTTCAACATTTATCTTTGTGCTTAAATTGCTCCAGATTAAGCCTACAAAACACTATTGAGGTGAGATTTGACTATTTATACAAGTTTTAATCATGTATTAGTATAATTTCATTCATTTGAATTGATTAAGTAGTTAACGTATCATAAAAAGAGTGTATAAAATATGATAAATTTGACACTTAACAGTTATACACCTTATTGATGATTGTGCACTAATGTGGATTCTCTAGCACTAATGTATCCTTTTTCATGACCCTGCAAAATTGGCACTAGGACATTCCACTTCACATCTCAAAGAGGATCATCCTCTCCTAAAGTGATAGGTAGTGACATTACTAACACTTATCTCATAGTTTGATGCTCCATAGGGTTCTCTATCTAGCTCTACCTACCTATTTGGAGACTCCCTTTTATAATACCAATTTGATAGCATTGTCATTTGTGTGCTCCTAGATTTCGATTCCTTGACCTCCCTTCACATAGATACTAACTCCCTAAGACCTAATCTCTATATTTTGTTTCTTGTGGCTGTGAGAGAGAAGTGTTGTTGTGATCTCATCCAGCTTGGTACAATCTTTCTATGTAAGAGTTGTCATCAAGTGTTCAAAAGAACTGGGCAAAGATCACAACAAAATTATTACTTTATCATCATCACCAACTAGGAATAGTAATGGGTACCCAGACCCACAGTGCCAGTTGGTAATATATGCAACAGAACGAGTATGGGTCTATATTTTTTACCTGCGTGTAGTTGGACCGAAGATTTGAAACCCACTGTTGATCAAATGAGTTCGGGTCTGTATAATGAGATATTCATACCCACAATTCTTAAATCTATATATAGTAACATAACTAAACATATTTTCCGTTATAATTGTGATGTTATATTATTAAACAATGATATTATGTTTGATAATCCATAAATATAATGCAATGTTATGTTGATAAAGGGATGACCACATGTTTGATATTTTCTTATTTTAATTATGCATCTTAGTAAAAAAAATTATATTTAAGTGATCATTTAAAGGTGTGCACTTATATTTTAATTATGTTTTGTAATTGATATTATCACTTTTCTTCTTCTTTTGATTATCTATAATGACACACGTGATTATAGAAAACATGTGTACAAATGTAGAAGTTGTTTGCAAATTTTTAAACATTTTCTATAATTATCAGTACCCAAAGATCCGTTGTGTACCTAAGAACTTACAGATAACAGATCCAATAAGTACATGTACGGATCTGGGGCAGGTCTGAGTCCCAAAATAACATAAAAGGGTAGATTCGAATAGTAAGTAACCCAAACCTATTCACACAATTGCCATCTATATTATTTCATAGGAGAACCTTCCTACATCTTTGGGACAGAAAGTTTGTACTTCAAATATAATTTTTCTGTAAGAGAATTGAAAATGAATTATTTTTATATTATTTGTCATACCTCTATCTGTAACATGTGAATTACATTATCAACGCATCATTTATTATTGATTTGTATTATTTTTATTTGATAATCAATGATAGTTAATATGTGAATGAATGGTAATTTATGATAATATAAAATATACTTAGAATCTTACACTGTCAATATATACATATTAAATCCGTTCATTTCCGAGGGGTCCAAGCAGCTAGAACACAAAATCAACGGGATCACGTTCTCCAACTATACAACAAAACCACAGCTTTTCAATTACAACGTTGTAACACACCATCGTATCCATTTCATTTTGTTTTTTTGTGATTACTGCATTTAATTTTATTTATTTTTTTCTTTACGATAGTTTGAAGAGGTGGGTAACCCTTAGGCCATCCCAAATATAGTGTTTTATTTGCTTATAATGAATATATGTCAAGTATATTATGTTTTTATGTGTATATTTTCTTTTTTTAGGTTGGGCTTCTCTTATTTCTTTGATTTTTCCTCTAAACTTTGGAGCTGAATTTTTTGTTTTGGATAGCCTTAATTAGATTTTTTCTCTAGTCTAATTTTTTCAGGAATAATTAGTCAATTAAGTATTGAAGTTTCTTTAAAACTTGTTTTGACAAAAGTTTTGTAGAGAAAATGTCTAATAATAGGATAGTAGCAACATTAAGAGACATTATTGTACAAGAGCTGGAAACATTCACAACATGTCCATCTAGTTCTCCTAATAAAATTTTGTGTCTCTATATATAAAACTCAAACTTGATGAGGAATCAAACATATCACCTAACCCAATCATATTTAATTTGTTATTATTGAATTTATTTTTTTTACACACTTAAATATCCTAAATGGAAAGGTATAAGATATATGTCTTTCTTAAGGATGCATATAGGGGTGAAGTTACCCAGTTTTGGCTTGATCATGATAGGGCATGCATATGGTTGGGTCTCATCGAGTATAAGGCCGGGCTCGAGTTTAAAAATTAGACTCAATTAATATTTAGGATTGAGTATGGAACAACCATGACCCGACCCAAATCCATCTTATGGTTACTCACCAATAATGTTTGTATGTATCTCTATTCAATTATATAGAGAGTAATGACATCTATTTCACTGAAAGTATCATTAGTTCTCTAATTTTTTCATCATATATACATGATTAACAAAATATATATATATTTCATATGTCAAATTACATATTCATAATAATAAATAACATTAAGAAGACTTTACCTAAAAGGGGTATGCATTATATTTAATCGGGTCTAGGTCGAGTTCGGGTTTAAAAGCTGACCCAATTGATATTTAAGGGTTGGGTTAACTTCGGGTCTATGTCTAGGTTCCAAAATATGACTCAATCAACATTTAGGATCGGGTAAGGGATATCCCTTGTCCAACTCAACCCACACTTTCCCCTTGATGCATATTCAACTTTTTATTTTATGTAAATAATGTTTTGTACACAGTAACTTGATAAACAATTATTAAATTAGTCATTTAAATTATTTTATGTTTCTAATTTGATTTTGTAAAGTTTTTTTGTTTTATTTGGTCTTATCAACATGTTTTTTCACCACTCTATCAATTTTTATCTAAAACTAACAAATTTTCATCTAAAACTAACAAATTTTCTATCATTCAATTTAGTGTGAAAAATCTACAACATCTCTCTATCGTTTTCTAAAATTGTGTATTATTTTAAAAAAATAACTAAAATTAAAGAAATTATTTGAAAACAGAAAATAACTAAGGATCTAATTTTTATCGACAAAAAAAATATTTATCAGAAATGTACCAAAAGCCTAAGAATAATACAAGGAATGAGCATATAAAAATAGCTAAAGATATAATTGAAACCACAAAAATATAAGATCAACTTGAAAATAAAAAATAACTTAATTGAACACCAATCTAATAATTTTAACAATGCTATTTGACGAAAGTAGAATAATATTTAATGAAAGTATTAGTAATACACAGAGGTAAGTGCATGGAATTTGAGGAATATGTGACACGAGCTTATATGTGTCCTATTTCTGCATGGATTTAATATATATACTCGACAATGTATGTGTTTTTTACATTGTTAGTAAATTATTTATCATTGATTTATTAACTACTATTGACTCTTAAGCAAAAATAATACAAACCAATAATAAATGATGTGCTGAATCTTTACACTGTCAGTACACAGATTTTAAATCTTCCTACATTTTGAACCCACCATCTTCTTTTTCAACTGAACATTGTTGTTGGAGGCTGTCATTCCTATTTCACTCTATAAAAGCAACCTATTTCACTGAATAAGTGAGTAATGTGATTTCTCCCACTAAAACTTTAATTTCACACTCTTTACATTTTACACCTCATCACTAACCCTCAATCTCAATTATTTGTATAATATCATGCCATTCAAGTAGCGTGTAAGAGGAATGTGTAAGCAAATATTGGAGTACCCATAAGGACCATACTCTTAAGAAGGGTTTTAATAGGGTCTAATTCAACTAAAGTCTCTCAACCACATTGTCTATAAGACTAGTCTTAAGTTAAGAAGATCATTACGTTATTGAGAAAAATTAGATCCGACCGATATTTAGAGTTATGTAAGGAAGAAGCATAACCCAATCTGTAAACACTCATTCATCAAGTTTGTATGCGTCTATTCAATTGTTATAGACTGGTAATATCTTTTTTGGCCCAAATTTCATTGATTTTCTAATTTTTCATCATTTATATATATATATGTAAAGGGTTAAAAAACATCTTTAATATATACATATATAATTTCTTATATCAATAATATTGACAATACTTTATCTAAAAATAGTATGCATTATATTTAATTGGGTTTGGGTTCAAAAGCTGATCAGGTGACATTTTATATCAAAATAACCTTCGAATTTAAGTTTGAGTTCAAAAAAATAACTTAATTAATATTTAGGGTATGGTAAGGGACAATCCTTACTCGGCTCAACCTGACCTATACAGAGCCCTAGTTGCATATATGAGAGAAAGTATGAGTTACTCTTTTGGACCAAAGTGTATTAAGCCTTAGGTCTGATGAAATACGTAGCATATCTTTACAAAGATTCTGCGTTGTTTGTGTAGTCAATTTTCAAGGTAAAAGTTCATCAGCTAGGAGGCACAGTGTTCCCATTTCTGAGCCTCATGCCAAATTTCCTTCTAATTTGAAAGAGGGTCAACTTCTTGTATATAGCAACAAATCTGTTAGAGGAAATGACATGACAGATTCATAGATAGATTGAATGTGATAGTGCATTTGTTTTATCTGGGTATCTAGATCTGAAAAAGAATCAATGATCCAGAAGAAAATTAAAGTCATAATATTTGGCGTCTTTTATTAAGAATTGTATCATGAAAATGACTACCTATAGACTAAATTAAAGTATATTATTGAATACTAATAGGTGAATGAAGTCGTTAAAAAAGAAATTACTATCATTGGGTAAGAGTTGATAGAGTGAAAGTCATTCTAAACATCAATACTTAAAAGAAGTAAAAATGGATTGAGAAGTATAAGAAAGACAAAATGATACTTAATTATAATAATAAATGGAAGAACTTCAATGTAGTAAACATGCTAGCACAGAAAATAATGGAAGAACTCATCAATAGGAAACATGCTACAATAGCTCAATATAGACAAATCCAAATTCCAACAATTCTCCAATTTAATGGATTAAACATATGTAACAATTATTATTATTCATAAATAAATAAAAAGTCATTTAGATAACGAATTGGAACCTAAGATAACACAATATTTAGTTGAAAATCCCTTGCCCAGGTGACAGTAATTTTCTAGGATCAAACTCATCTTTTCTTTTTTCAAACAGTTTCCATTTGGAGCTAAAGTGTTGCACCCATTCTTCATGTGTTTTGTGTGGAGTAAGATATTCTCTTATCTGAATACCAGCATTCTTAAAAAACTGTAGTATTTCTTGGTTTTGAGTTTGAACAACATTTACCTTATCAATCCTAGTTGAATGCAAAATACCAATTATATGTAGAAAATATCTTATTGATATAGTGGAGTCAGTCGACTACAACGAGAGAGTTTCATTAGTACTAGGTTATGAGAATAGTGAAGAACTATAAGTGAGAAACCACATCTTGAACTCAAACTTTAAGGCATTAGTTTTATGGGTATTTCCATCTTAAAAACTTTTTCGCTCCTCCCCACATATCTAATGTGAGACTTCACACTTGAATAAACCCAACATACTCAATCCAGAAACTCTTCATATGACACATCTTTTTCAAATAAAAATGTAGGAACAAACTTTAATCCTTTCACCAAATTTGCAACTTTCTAGAAACAACAACATAATTGAGTTAATATTGATTAATAGCTAAACTAATCATAAAATTAATGAAGTAACTTATCTTTTCTACTTTTGATTGAGAATTAGGGATATAGTATTTGACTAGCTCTATGGTATATACAACACCATATTTAGTGACCAAGGAAGTTATTCTTTGTTGATCAGATGCTGGAAAAAATGAAAGATCCAATGGTGGTTTATTTATATAATTAAACCTTCTACATAATCTGCTGCATCAGTGCCATTTAATGAGATTAAATGTTCTTGGTCTGCAGAGAAATCGGTGTAAAGCAATCGAAGCCACTTCACCTTCATGCAATTTAATCAAAGTATAATGTTATGATTAATTAAGGGCTTAAGACTTTGAATATTAAGTAATAATCTCTAGTGAAGAAGAAACTTCACCCATTGGTTTAACTTCGGAAAGATTAAAGTTGCATTAACAAGTCCCTAATGACATTGTTTAAGAAGTATAAATGGGTAAGTAGATCTTATAATTCTCAAAATATTAAAGAAACAATCCTCATTACAAAACACTCTTTTAACTTCCTTAAACAATGTTTAAGGACAATTGTGAATTTTTATATGCAAAGATGTTCACAAAAATAAAGATATTATAATATATTCCTTTAAAATATAGTATTATATATATATATGGGGAAATGTGAAAATTTAGAAATGCATAGTTAGGATAGTGTTAAAATAATTGTAATTCTAAAATGGATAATCAATTAACAAAATGATTAATTGATTATCAATGTTGAAATATTTTTTTGTTATTTGGGTGAGTTTTTATTGGAGTTTTATTAGTTGATCAGTTAGTTTTTAATTGTTTGGTTAATTAGTTTTTCTGCCCTCCGTATAAGCTTTTCATTGTCATTCAATGAATCTATTGATTCTTAACATTGTATCAGAGCGTAATTATTTTTTAATGACTTCTACTTATGCTAATGTTCCTTCTAAGAATCATCATCATTCTCTCATTTCTCACCTTCTTCATCCTCTTGAATGTCCTGGTTGTATTCAATTTCTAATCAAGAATGCTAGCATATATAGAAATACAAAGGAAAAGACTTGTTCATCAGAATTCCCAATTCTTGAAGGTGTTTGATGAAATTACTCACAAGAATTCTCAACCTCTTTCACAAATTACTCACATAATCATTTCTCACAAACAGAATCCCATTTTCTTTCTCTTGATATGAACCCACGAACGCATTAACATTTCTATTCCAGGTGCTAGGTCATGATGATGTTGTGTGTTGAAGCATGCAAACCATGATTATGAGAATTACTATCTTTACATTTTCTTGATTCACTTTGCACCTTACTTAGGTGAATATGTGATCTATCAAGAACCTCAATTTTTGCATGAGACATTTATTTTGAAATTATACTTTGCATATGCATACATCTCATAGAAGGTTTTACCATGCATCAAGTAACTTACTTTTCACACACAGTTAATCGATTATGCAAGAAGTTAATCAATTAAATAAAGTTCTAGAGACTATTGATTAAGTTTTCTGAATTTAGATAATTGATTATGTATCTTAGTAATCGATTAATGATTAATGTTCAATAGAATTGAAACTATTTTCAAACACATTATTCGATTAACTGAATAGATAATCGATTAAGGACAGCTAAAATCTATTTTATATATAAAGTTGTATTTTAACCCATGAGAAAGAATTAGGTATTCAAAATTTTAGATCATATTCATATCATACGAAAATTCTCTGCATCAATTTTCAAGTGAAAAAGTGTTAAGTTCTTGAGTGATTTTCAAAGAGAATAGTTAATTTGATTCACAATTTTTCAAAGAGTATTATACATTTTAATACACAAAAATCATCATAATCTTCCACCAATTTCTGTGTATCTTTGTGAGATTGTTGTGTGGGGTTTTTGTAGCTGATCACTAGAGTGATTAAATTGTACTTAGTGAGTGCATCACAACTCAACATTCTTGTTAGCCATTTGAAAGAAGAATCACCCTAGCTGCGGTTAGGATTGATTTGTGTTCTTCATTACTTATACAAGGGTCTTGAAAAGAAGCAATAATCAGCTAGGACAGAATCGTGAGTACATAGGGTATCCAAAAGAGGCGAGAGAATGTCAAACTGTATTGTTTCGCTTAGAGTTCAAGAAAGGAGCGCAAAAGTGTCAAATTGGAAGTTTGTGTGTAATTGACATTAAAGTTTCTACTTAAGAAAAATATTCCAAATCAGATGGGATGATTGGATTTAGTTTACAAGTTGAATCACAAACGAATCAGGATAAAATTCTTTGGCCTTTTTCTTCTCTTCCGTTATCTCATTTCTTTTACATCTTTACATTATTTAAATTGTTTCATGATTAGTTTTATCAATTCATCACTTGCCCATTAATTGATAATTGTATGGAGCATTATGTGAAACTGATATGTTTCAATAAAGATTTAATTTATGAGATATCGACAGTGAAATAACTATTTTCAATAATATCAAGAACTGTCAAGATAATCGATTAAAATTGTTGTTAATCAGTTACGACATTACTATGTGTAATCGATTACAAACTTTGATAATCTACATAATGTGTATTTTCATTAAGAAAAATTAACCGGTAAAAGTGGTAACTTTGTTGCGCGACACTTATTCACCCTTACTAGGTGTGTTTATAGTCTGATCGTACCCAACATGTAATTCTTGCAAAAGCACACAAAATTGTTCCGGGATAAGTTTTTATTTTTTTTATTTTATAAAACTAGCCTACCCCTAATTACCTCTATTTCTTCATACTTTATTTTTTTTATCACTCTCTCACATTAAACACACAACATTATTATAATCTGAAAATTTTCTTCATTGAAGTAACATATTAGGATCAATATTAAGATTCATTTTTTTCTCTTTTTCATCCATTATGGTTGGTTAAGCTTATGTCAAAATAGATGGGTAAGCTTTGGACGAAGTTGCTTC
The DNA here is from genome assembly GCF_001865875.1 of Lupinus angustifolius. Taxonomy (NCBI): domain Eukaryota; kingdom Viridiplantae; phylum Streptophyta; class Magnoliopsida; order Fabales; family Fabaceae; genus Lupinus; species Lupinus angustifolius. The sequence continues at coordinate 1,677,818 of NC_032022.1, forward strand.
TGCCTATAGTGGTTAAACGTCAGTATTGCGTCACATTTTGATTTCAAGACTATATATCGTGTTCAACGCAATCATTGAAGCTTGGAATACATGATACACTCCAGCTTACGGGAATGTTAAAATAGTTGTAATTATGTAATGGATAATCTATTAACAAAATAATTAATCGATTATCAATGTTAAAATATTTTTTGTTATTTGAGTTAGTTTTATATTGGACTTTTGTTAGTTGATTAGATAATTTTTAGTTGTTAGGTTGATTAGTTTTTCTTTCATCTATATAAATCTTCATTGTAGCTTTTCTATTCAATCAACTCAACTCAATATCATATAATTTATTAAATGAATGTTCTTCATTCTTAATAAATAGAAAGATATAGAACCATTTATCAATTTTAGTAAACAAGTTATTGTGATGGGGGAGAATTACTCCTTCTAGCATTGAGTTACAAATATTATCTACTTTCCTCCATTTTGACATTGCCATGCTGCTCTTAAACTAATAAAAAAGATGAAAATAAAGTATTGAAAAGAAATAAAATAATGAAACTATAAAATGTACTATTTCTTCAATGCATTAAATATTTAAATTTTTATCAAATTCTAAAGTTTGACTTTCAGATTTTAGCTTCTTAATTATATATATATATATATATTATATATATATATATATTTAATTTATGAGTAAAATATTCTCATTTTAAATTAAATGAGACTAATAGCTAAATATAGCCCTTATAAAAGCTAAAGTACCAAAACAATCTCAAAAAATTGCATTAAAACTTGTCATTAATTTCTTAGAATTTGGGGGTGGGGATCATACATTCGTTGTTTAGTAGGAAACTTATTGCTTACGAAAAATGAAACATATGTACAAACAAAAAGAAATTACAAATTAAAGCTTTTAATTTACTATGATCTGATATTCGAACAACTATGGACTTTGGTGTGTGCAAGGAATGATTTTGTTATTTTCTTAGTTATTAAAAGAAATACCAATACATAAAATGAAAAAAAAAAAAATTGATACTTACCCTTGAGGGTGCTAGTCCTAGAGCTATTCTTGCTCTTGTTATAACACCAAATTGGCCTAATCCTCCAAGAACAGCATAAAATGCCTCAGAGTTATTACCAGCAGAACAAGTTATTAAGTCTCTTTTTCCTGTAAAATTCACAATTGAAAATGTGCATAAAGTTTATGGATGCAACAATTGAATTTTTTTCAAACATTAATATTTCCTTCCATAATACTTTCCCAAATTTGTCATTTTTTTGCTAGTGTTTTTCTTTTAACATATTTCTAATTTTAACGGATTTTCTATTGGGAATACCCCTATAGTTAAAGGAGACAAGTTTAGTCTCGAACTGTACCCAAAAAATGACTTTGAAAGATACGAGATACAAAAGATTCATTATGCATCTGCAGTAGGAAGTCTAATGTATGCTCAAATTTGTATATGTCTTGACATAGCGTTTGTCGTGGGAGTTTTAAAAAATATTTGAGCAATCATATAATGCATCACTAGAAGACAGTCAAACATGTTATGCGTTACTTAAAGAGAACAAATGAGTATATGCTCACTTATCAGATGTATGATAATTTATAGATCATTGGGTACTCTAACTCCGATTTTGCTGGATGTCTAGACAATAGACACTCCACCTTTGGATATGTATTTATATTGGTTGGAGGTGTTATCTCTTGAAAGTCTTGTAAAGAGACACTCATAGATCCTTCAACCATAGTTGTAGAGTTCATGGTTTGTTTTGAAACATCAGACCATAGCATATGGTTGTGGAAATTTTGTCATTGGCTTACGTGTGGTTGATGGTACTAAAAGACCACCAAGAATTTATTGTGATAGTAAGTCTGTGATTCTTTACCCCAACAATAATAAGAGTTCTACAAAGTCAAATTTTATTGACATCAAGTTTTTTGTTGTTAAAGAAAGTGTTCAAAATAGACAAATATCCATAGAACATATAGAGACAAATTTTATGTTAGCTGATCCACTGACTAAGGGTTTGGTACCTATATATTTTATGATTTACTTTGGATGTTATATACAGTTTTTTATGCATAATAAAGTTGATGGTTTATTGCTCCATTTTGAAATTGTGCATTATAACTATTATATTGCAATTAAAGACTTTGGATTGATCTCACTAAATAATAAAGAATGACCAGTTGGAAATAGACATGTTTGAGATCACATTGCATGAAATTTCTATGTCACTCATCCATCTTTGATCTATGTCATTAAGTATATTAATATGCTGATCATCGAGGCCTAGTCACGTTTGAATGTGATGAAGGTCGTGGTGGTTACATAGTTTATATATGAGATGGACCATATTGTATTAAGGAGAAGTTTAAATGTAAATAGCATACAAATGTGCGCCTAAAGAATATGTGATATAATTGTTTCAGGAAAATATGAAGCCCGAGTGAGAGATGGTTAGAAATTCATAATTTCTAATTAAGGTGGGTATCATATATTTAATACAATTACATTGACTATTTATTTTAGGGGTTACAAAACAAGTGATGTAATTACTGACTACCTAAAAGACTTCTAAAACTGCTAACGAGTATGGGCTTAATGAGTAGATACTCAAACGGTTGACATATAAGGGATAATGGGAACCTTATAAGTTAACACACAAGGAACGATTATGGTCCCCAAGACATCAAATCACAAATAGTTTTCACTTCTCCCCATTAGAGAGAAAACGAATCCCAAAAGGAATTTAGGATTTGGTTGAGGAAGGTCATCATACCAAAACTCTCTCAAAATGTATATCAAAGGAGTATATTAGAGAACATGGATTCATGTATGACTTTTTATCCTTGTTTTATATTATGTGTGAGAATCATGAGATTCAAGATCCTACGATTGATATTTTAACAATCATTAGGAAATATCTAACATTATGTGTTAGAAAGGAAGTCTCACATCGCCTACGTCATTATCTCGGGAATGGTTTAAATACCTATCGGGTCACTTCTCACATAGTCAATTGGTTTTGGGATGAAACCTTAACATGATATCAGAGTCTGAGCCCAATTTCTTTCCGGTTGTCATAGGCCAAAAGATATTATTTAGTTATGAGTCAAATGTAATCTTTCGTCTAGTCCGACAAGCTTATGTGGAGGGGCAAGTCTCACATTATGTATTTCAAAACTATTCCTGAATTAACAGTGAGAAAAGGTCTATTTTCTTCATTTTGTAATGGCTTCAAGATTTAGTTGTTTAGAACTCAAAATTATATACCACACCATACACTTCATGAATGGAGAAATTGAAAAGCACACTTAGTTAATAAATGGTCTTTGTAATGGTTTCTTGCCATGGAATCAAGTATTTTTTTCTAGCACCATTTAGTCTATCTAAACTCTTGTTTGAACCAAATCTAAGCAACTTAAAGATTAGCCTGTGGGAACTTATAACAAAATAGCCTATTAAATTAAAAGATTTTTTTTACATGATACTATTTTTATCACCATTGTTGCTACAACGAACTGATAATTTGAAGCTATATGTGAAATAAAAAATGTACATCAAAGTGAGCAGTATCTATATAGAAAAGAGACAATTATTTTGCATATACTTTATAGATGTTATACATTTCATTGCAATTTATTTTGCAAATACAATTTTAGTTATTTACATATACCATGAGTCAAAATTTCTATGAACGACATTTGTTATAAAGGGATATCTATGAACTCTGAAATGAATTAATTTCTTATTTAAAAGAGCAGGCGATAAGGAAAAGCATGAGTAAAAACTGAGGCCATTTATGGTGAATGGAAAAGCCTAGAGCAGCAAGCTGCAATGACACAATGATGCTTAAAAAGCTAGAATCCAAGGACTATTATTTAACTCATTCTCAAGCTAGAATCCAAGGTTGAACCTGACATCAGTGACATAGAAAATTGATTCAATGCATGTGAACGCATATTATTTTTATAGGAAAATATATAGATTTCATTGAAAAGTACAAGAGGTACTTAGAAGTTAAGACCACTTTTTTGTAAGGATGACTTGGTAGTATTCAATAAGCGATGATTCCTGTAACCATACTTGTTGAGAGAGATATCTATACATTCCGAGATAGATTATTCCTTATTCAAGAAGGATAAAAATGTACTCTTGATAATACCAAAAAAATAAGTTTTGTCATCTTGCACCATGTGTTTATTTGAATATTATAGATTATAGAGGATAATAAGACACATTTGGACTTTGTGTATACAATGATAGCGTTTAACTCAAAAATTCATGAACTTTATTACTCATCTTACCCATCCTTGCATGATTCATTTCTAAACATTACACTATTAGTTACTTAATGGATGTTTGGATGTTATTTCGGGAATATTTAAGTAGATTGACAAAATTAGATATTTTGGTATTGTTGGGTTTATTCAAGTGTGAAGTCCCACATTGGATATGTAGGGAGGAGTGAAAGAGTTTATAAGAAGGAAAGGCTCATGGAACTAATGCCTTAAGGTTTTGGTTCAAGACGTGGTGTCTCACTTATGACTCTTCACTCTTCCCATACCCACGTAACAATGGAACTCCCCATTGTCTTGGATCAATGATATTGAAATAAGAACAAAAAAAAATAATGAATATTTTTTTTAATTGAAATGTCACATTTTTATTAGTTTGGGACATGAATTAAGACACAGTTTTGAATAAGATATTTTTACTTATAATGAAGAGGAGGTAAAACTTCAACTCTCTCATGGGTCTCTCTCTACAAGTGAGGAGAAATAAAACATGAGTTTCACTATATTATTTTCTCTCTATCCTTACTCTCCTCTAAGCTGAATGAGAGAAAAAGTTCATTTCTCTCCTCTATATTAAAAACGAACTTGTTAGAAGTAATAATTATATGGTTATCTTTATGAGTAGGGATCTACTTATTCATTAAACTTACTCTTTATTTTAGTCATTAATTCTATGTATATCTACCGGTTTAGATCTACTCACTAATTCAAACAGTTAAATTTCCCTCCTCTTTTTTTATATGAACAAAAAAGTTATAAACAATTAGTAAGATTCAACATTTTTTCTTCTTTTTACTCTTCGAATTTCTTATAGCTTGTTTCCTTTTTCATGCTCCAAACAAGAGTTTAAAGTCCTTGTGATCCACATCCACTTATTAGTTCATTTTACTCTTTCTTTTAGGTTCAGGATTGTGAACCTTACATACTTGGACTTTAGTTCATTCTTCCAATCTTCTAACTTAGATTGTCTCCAAAGGTAGATTGTAAAAACATTCACATTACCAAACAAAGTATTCATTCTTAATTGGGTTCCTCACATTATTTTATATTTATTATAATTTTCTATGAAATAAGAATAATATTTACTTTTTTCTAACAATAATAAATATCATTCTTATTCTTATTTGGGTTCACAACATCCACATTTTTTCCACAACATCTATCTCTATCATTACTTTTCTTTGACAAAAAATAATAAAGAATTGTTCTTATTAAAGAACAAAAGTCATGAAATAAGAATGACACATTGAAAAATAAAATAAGAATGTTCATATTCTGTTAAAACTATTGTGGTTGCTCTCATCCCAAAAATATTACTAAAATTTAAAAAATTATTATTTTTATTTTATCTTTCTATAATAATTTTATTCATTTATTATTTCTCTTATTAATTAAAAAATGTGGAATCATTGTCTTGGTAATCTAAAAGAGATATATATATAAGCAATTTCCCTAAAAATACAATTATGGGTGATTGATTTGGGGAGATTTAGTATTGAGTGATTGATTTCGTTGACTATTTTAAAAGGATTAGAGAGTAAAAGAATTTTGGAGGCCCATCCATAAAAATTTAGAAGGAGAAAGGAAGTACATGCACTGTTTGTAAAAACAGGTTCGTGGTTCAACCGATAAACCAGTAAATTAGTGAACTGATTCTAATATTATTGTGATACATTAATTATATTATCATGTAATTATATCGATTAAAATTAGTCATACTGATGGATTTTTAATTTAACTGCACCGTCAATTTTTATTTAAATTAATTTTTTTAATGATAATAAAAATATTGGTCTTTTATTGATTTTTCAACATTAACATTAATATATTATATATGTTTATCTAACTTTACCAGTATGCAGATTTAATTAGTGAACAACCGATTGAACTGCTATACTATTATACCAGTATCCGGTATGGTATTAATAATATTGAATACATGTAGAAACTAAAAAGAATAAGAGGAAGAGAGAAGACAAATAATTGTGTTTTTGAAACATAATTAAGACTAAATGTAGACGAATAAATTGAGAAAAAAGAGTTATAAATTAAGAGTGGAAAATTAATATTCAATTTCGCCATTTTCATTCGAAATTTTACGTGAATTAATGAACTTGGTTAATATCAATAGTATAATTAAATTTAGCGTCCGTTGAAATTTAAAAAAAAATAAACTTATAATTATTGTCTTTATTATAAGATATTATCTACATGATTTTAATGGTTATTATAATGTCTCTACAATTTATATGTAATATTTTTCCTCATTATTTATCCTTATCAAAATTATTAACTCTTTTTTGTCTAGATTAAATTAAAATGTAATGTCTTAAAACTATCAATTAAGAAATATTGGAACACTAAGTAGGAATAAAGTTACAATATTATATTTAAAAAAAAATATCAATATAGGTTTTCTACTAATTAATAACTTTTATGATATTTAAAAAAAGGGTATTGTTTTACTTACATAAAATATATAAATTATTTTCCCTTGCTAATAAAAACAAATTTCGAAAAGGCAAAGAGAGAGAAAGGTTGAGAGAGTGTTTGAGAAAGTGAGAGAAGAAGAGAAAATGGAGATTTCTCCACAAACAACAAATCAAAGTGAAAATGTAGTAACGAAGAAGAAAGAGACAAGAGGAAGAAAACCAAAACCCAAAGATGATCAACAACAACAAACAAAAAAGAAACAACAACAACAACACCAAGAACATGAACCTACGGTGGATGAAAAATACACACAATGGAAGTCTCTTGTTCCTGTTCTTTATGATTGGCTCGCTAATCATAACCTTGTTTGGCCTTCTCTCTCTTGCAGGTTACCCTTTTCTTCAATTTCTTATCAAAATCTCATCTTTTTTGAAAAAAGATTAAATTTTTTAATTTAATAAATGATAATAATAGGTGGGGTCCTCAACTTGAACAAGCTACTTACAAGAATCGCCAGCGTCTCTACCTTTCTGAGCAGGTATGATAAACCCAACTTTCTTTTTCATCATAAAAATCAAAGCTTTTTTGTGTAAATCATTTTAATTTGATGTTTATTTTGTTAAAATTTGATGCTTAGTTTTAGTTCAATGCTATGTTGATGTGTGTTTATGTGCTGTTAGTGAAATGAAATTTGGGGCAGTTTTTATTTTATTTTTTAAATGAACTATTTTGTGGTTTATTTTTGTGAAATGGATTTTGTTGAAACTTTTACTGCTTAATGCATTGTGTATATGCTGTTGTACTAAAATGAAATTTAGTGTTTGTCCTTGTTGCAACGAGATGGGTTCGGAAAAAGGTGGTTCCTCTTGAGCGAGGTCTTAGGCTGTGTCGTGTGTAAGGGCGGCATTGTGCACTAAGCTCCCATTTAGTAGGGTGTGGAAAGGGTAGATATATGCAGCATTATCCCGACAAGTGGAGAGACCATTTCCAAGATTTGAATTGTGACCTCATGGTCACTAAGCAACAACCTTATAGTTGGGTCAAGCTCACTCTGATTGGGTTTCGCCAAGCTGAGTCTTGTGTATGTGGAAAAAATGACTTGGCAGAGCTTTGCTCTATGGGTTTTCCCGGCTCGACTTGGATTAGTCAGGGTCCATCTCCAACCAAAAAAATGAACTTTAGTAGAAACTTTTCTTTTTCTTATGAAGAAATTTAAACTCTTTTTAATTTGATGAAATTATTTTCCTAAAAGTTCAAACTTTACTACTCAATATATGTAGTGTGTATATGCTGTAATGACTAGTGATATGAAGGAACTTTTACGTTTTTGGTTTGGTTTTGCTTTGCCAGACTGATGGCAGTGTTCCAAATACTTTGGTCATTGCAAATTGCGAGGTTGTTAAGCCTAGGGTTGCAGCTGCAGAGCACATTTGTCAGGTGATTTTATCGTTATGTGAATGTGAATATGTGATTTTGATTTTTTAATTCCGTAACTAGCAGCTGGGAATGGTTTTTTTGCTTTCAGTTTAATGAAGAGGCACGGTCCCCGTTTGTTAAGAAGTACAAGACCATCATACATCCCGGAGAGGTATAGTAGATTCAACTAATATGAAAGCTATAAACGGGATTTGATTTGAAGCATTTATGATTAGGTTCCTTAATTTCCCCTGGCTTCATCATCAAGACTTTGACATGATTTTTCTTTCTTTTAGATAACCTTTAATGATTTCTAGCTTAGCTTGAATTTCATTATGTTGACGGTTAGGGTCTTGGTCTATTTTGTAGGTGAACAGAATTAGGGAACTGCCACAAAATTCTAAGATAGTGGCTACTCATACCGACAGCCCTGATGTATGAAACTTACGGTTTGCTTTTGCGTGAATTCTTTGGAATAGTTTTATTATTTTATTTGACTTTGATTTCCTGGCTCTATGGTTACTTAGTTTCTAACATGCTAAATATCAGGTTCTGATTTGGGATGTTGAAAGTCAACCTAACCGTCATGCTGTCCTTGGAGCTGCAAACTCTCGTCCAGATTTGGTATCTATAGCTGCAAACTCTCGTCTACATCATGTTTTTATTGTGAAAATAAAACAAAAATAGTAGGACTATGTTGTGTAAGCGAGTCGGATTATGCCATAGTTTCATTTGGTTGCATTGTGGAATAAGTTTTTCACTCCTTATATATGAGGGTTTGGCTCTATTGAACAGAAGAGTGGGCACATTGTTTGGGCTAGAACAGGTGTTGGGTACTAAGTACTTGGAATTCAAATGGATATAGATGATTGCCCCTCTCCACTACCCAACAGTGGTTGGTCCAAACCACTACCACTACCCCTACTCCGGATTTTTTTTATATAAAACCCCGGCTCCATAACTGAATGAGCAATTGCATTGTGCCATAAGAATCTGGCTGTTTGTTTTGAAATATGCAACAACTGTTTTTTGTTCCCTTGAATTGTCCATTCTTTAAGAAATTACCAATGACATGTTCTTGTTTCACTTTTTGTGTTTTGATATGTTGCATGGTTGCCGCTTCGGGATATAATAGATTCACTTAGAGCTTTCTTCTTGCAGATACTAACTGGACACCAAGATAATGCAGAATTCGCTCTTGCAATGTGCCCAACTGAGCCCTATGTTCTTTCAGGAGGTTAGCATACTTATTAACTTTTCTATCAACAATATCCCGTTGTTGTTATTCTCTGTCTGAGAGAATTAAGTTACATCGCAGGAAAGGACAAATCGGTGGTGTTGTGGAGCATTGCGGACCATATAACTTCTGCTGCAGACCCCACATCTGGTGGCTCAATTATCAAGCAGGATTCCAAATCTGGGGAAGGCAATGATAAATCTGCCGATTCCCCATCTCTTGGACCTAGAGGTGTCTACTACGGACACGACGATACTGTTGAAGATGTGGCTTTCTGCCCTTCTAGGTAACCTGAGACTCTACCAAGTAGTTCCGTTCTTTTACGATTTTCTTCATTGAAGTGCCTGTTCTCTTTTTACTGTTTACCTTATTCTGATCTTTTAAGTTTCCTCTCTCTTTCTTCTCATCCTGCTCGTTCTCCTCTGTTTTTTGTTACTAATTCACTAGCTTTTTGGGGGGATGTTTTGTATTTTCAATTTCTGCATTTTGCACTGTAATAGCAGCATGAGGTAAATGTGAACTTTATGGGATAACCGTGTTTTCCTGACATGATTATTATCATCCTGAAGTGCACAAGAGTTCTGTAGCGTTGGAGATGATTCTTGTCTCATATTATGGGATGCTCGTGCTGGTTCTAGTCCTGTGGTTAAGGTATATTCTTTATACTTCAATCATGTATTTCAATATGTTTTCCTTTGATGTGAACTTTAAGTCTGTCTGCGAGTTGATTTTCAGAGGGGACTCAAGCCTTTCCCTTCCCTCCATTACCCCCTTCGAAAACTAACTCGCAAACAAACCCTTTAAGGTATTTTTCTTGGTAAATGGAGCATAATTTTTTAGTTTGCTCAAACTCGTTGAAGTTCGAACGTGCCTTGCGATTGAGGTTGTCATCAAGGCAAATGTGCACCTATATTTTTAGATACTGATATGCACACAGCTCTTTTATTCTACACTATATAACATAGTGAAGTATAATTGTCTTTCCATTTTTTTTATGAAAAAATGTTTTATTTTCCCTCTATTTTGAATTTTCCGACAGGTTGAAAAAGCTCATAACGCTGATCTTCATTGTGTCGATTGGAATCCACATGATGTTAATCTGATTCTTACTGGGTATGTTCTGCTATCATATGATTCTTATCATTGATTATTATTTGATTGGATTTGGACTTGCACTACTTTATACTAGAAGTTAATGATTCTCGATAGGGATATAGTAGTTAACGGTGTGCAATAGGGCCATCGCAGCAGCAGGCTGCTCTCGCATTTATGTAATGTGGTCAATCATGGCTTGAATCTAGCTGTTTCCCCACTCACTTTTTTTGCATTAAAGGGTTTTAAGGGTTGGACACCCCGGTTCCTTCAAAGGAAGCTCAGTCCGTATTCATGTTCCAAACAGTCTTCTGGTAGCCCCACCATGTTCTTGTTTGCATGCCTTGTTCCGGGAGGTCTCTGTTCGCAGATGTCTGCCTTCCCGCCCAGCCTCTTTGACAACTCAATCACATCCTTTCTGTCTTCTGTTTTCTTGTATATCTCTTTTTTCGTGTGTAACTTTCCATCTTTTTCTATCTTTCTAGTTCGTAGACTTGGCATTTTGCAGTTTAAACGATTGCATAACCTTTTACTTGTTTTTGCTAACATTAAATGATGTACAGCTCCATACTTTTTGTTGTCTCGTGACTTTTTGGAATTTTGGTTATGACATTGGTTACTATAGGGTTTTGGTTATGCTTTCATTTCCTATTATTTGTTATAAACACTGAATTGGTATTTTCATATTATTTTAAATTTACATTAATTATAATATTAATATAAAATTTAAATTATATAATTATACAACTTTATTTATAAAAAAATGAATACAATTTTTTTTATTAATAGTTATTTGTTGATGTTATTAGTTCTAAAACTAATAAAGTTGTGAAATATGTGTTCTATAAAACTCCGAAACTTTTTAATTGTATCCACTATTTCCAGTGTAGCAGCTGGTCCATAATCCGGTTCCGGTATGTTACTATAGCAATTTTAAGGATTTGGGGGTCCATGTCAGGAGCCACAATTAACTATAATATTTGATGAAGCACATAAATCCTCATTTGACTTGTCATTGTATCTCGCTAGGTCGGCTGATAATTCTGTTTGCATGTTTGATCGCCGCAAACTCACCTCTGATGGAATTGGATCTCCTATCCATAAATTTGAGGGTCACAAAGCTGCTGTTCTTTGTGTTCAGGTAGCTGTTAATATGCTTTTCCACCCGTAACAATTCTACACACCCTTCTGCCGTTATATTATGATTGTGCTGCAGCAACATTTGCTGACTAGTATCTTTTGTTTTACTTCAGTGGTCTCCAGACAAATCATCTGTATTTGGAAGTTCAGCCGAAGATGGTCTCTTAAACCTGTGGGACTATGAGAAGGTGCAGATTCAATCCGATAGTGTTTTAATTGAATAGTATTTGCTGCTTTATTATTGCCTTGAAGGTAATGCCTATTGTCAACACCTTTGGCGTGTGTTCTGCACTGCAGATTGGTAAGAAGATAGAGCGATCTGGAAAACGTGCTCCTCCAGGATTGTTTTTCCAACATGCAGGTCATAGGTATGAAATTACTTTTTCTCTGGTGTACTTGAATATACTTCAGTCGTTTTTCCAACCATACGCACCTGATGCCGAGAGATTACGTTTTACTTTTACTTGGACTTCTTTTTAGCCGGCCATTAAACAATAGTTTCTGAATATGAGCCTCATGTTACCACCAGCTATTATTGTTCCACATTTGATATAGCTCCTCAAGTTCATAGATTATGCTTATGAACTGCTTATTTTTGTTTTGCTTATGATCGTTGTATTGATAACCAGAGACAAAGTGGTTGACTTCCATTGGAATGCATCTGATCCATGGACGATTGTTAGCGTCTCTGATGACTGTCAAAGTACTAGTGGAGGGGGAACATTGCAGGTATGCGAAAAAATTCATCTTATTAGTATGGAAAATCCTTATCTTTCACATTTTGGGTGTGTCTATTTGCACCCATGTTTTTTTGTTTTGCACCTATCGGATAAGGTGTCTGAAAGTGCATATCCGAAATTAAAAAAGCCTTTCGGACCGGTTATCCAAAAGTATTGATGCGTGTGTCGTGTGAAACCAAAAGGGTGGGTTCAATACGTATTTACCTCACATTTTTTGTATAATTGAAGAATCTACTTGTGCAAACAACTTAATAGGCATTGTATCAGAAGATTGGGTTCAATTTATGAGATAAACATAACAAATTCAAAGATTGAAATGTGCTTAGTGGTCTACTTTATCATATATGATTTTGGCATTCTGATGCATTCAAATTCATATGTGCAGATTTGGCGCATCAGTGATTTGATCTACAGACCCGAAGAGGAGGTTCTGGCAGAGCTGGAGAAATTCAAATCTCATGTCGTGGCGTGTGCTTCGAAGTCCGAAAAATGATATACTTCATGGACAATAACTTCTTTCTTGCTTATGCTTTGGAGTGTGGACTATGGATATCATTCTTGTTATGCTTATTTTTCTTAGCTTTTTGAAACCACCTACTTATTGTTGGAGTAGGGAATGTTAGATTGCAACATCTAGTGATGAGATTTGTGATTGTGTTCCTCAAATTAATACAATTCTAAGTACTATCTGTGAGCCTTGACACATCTATCTATTTGTTGGCCTTCCTAGACCTTGCTAGATGGTACCCTCGTTTATTGAGTCGCCTTTTTTAAGCACTATCGAAGAGCACGATCCTTGGCTCATATGCGGCTCTTCACATGCTGATATGGTTGGGAAATTAGTATGTGCACATTGCTCAAACCTCCAATTATTAAGGGTTTGTTTGCGAGTTGATTTTGGAAGGGAAAAGAAATGTTGAGACTTGAGAGTCATGAAATACACTTGTGTTATAACTTTGAAGTATTTCATTTTTCTTTTTTTCTCCTCCGAAATTCAATTCGCCAATAAACCTTAAATGGAAGGTAAAAGTGTTTTTCACAATCTTTGCCTCATTTACCTCCTTACAAAACATGCTTTTGCAGTTGGCAAATGAGATTGTGTGTGAAGTTATTGCTAGATGATAGTACAATGCACTTGATAGTTTGAATGATAGTGCAATTATTAGTATCCATGAGTGGTGGTGGTAATTTTAGCAAGTCTCGTGTCTTTGCATCAAATTTTGATACTTAAATTTCTCAACATGTTTAAAATTCTAGCTTTCAATGTCTACATTGTTATTTTGATTCGACAAAGTTTTACATTGATCATTGACTACTTAAAACTGATTATGGTAACATAAATACAAATAGTCCTGTTGGTTGCTTTGTTCACCAATTAATTCATCCTTAATGAAAAAAGATTATGTTATGAAGATGGTCTACAATTTTTGGACTCCTTTAGGGTTAGTTTGAGAGTTGGATTTTGGAGGGAAAGAGAAAGTTTGGGAGTCATCTCACGAGTGTATTTCATGACTTACAAGCCTTTCATTTTCCTTTCTTCCCCTTCAAATTTTAACTCCCAAACTAACCCTTAAGCAAATTTCTCACCATAGGATCGTTTTTATGATAACATTGTCATCACCTTTAATGACTGATACTTATGTGGACCTCATTTTATTGATAATGATTTGATGATAGTAGCATTTTTCTCTTAGATGCTTCACTCACCTATCATCATTATAATCAATTTTTATAGCCTAACTTTTCCTTAAAATTACTAACTATATGATTCAAGACTATGAAGAGAGCTCAATCCTTACGTAACATTATGAAGTGGTTGAAAATAAGTGTAATTCATAAATGAGAATAGTTAATATGAACTGTTAAATCTTATTTGAATGGTTCAAATTCAAATATAAATTTACATAACTTTTTTTAAGTGATTATGAATTCAATAACTAATTTTTAATCTTAATCATCCATGTATGGTCGTTAGACCCAAATTTATTGTTCTCACCATTTTTTAAATGAGAATTGTTCTCATTTGAGTCACTCCCCACAACATTAAGTTTAAAAATTTAACAAATTCCACTTATCACTTAGTCAATGGCTTGAAAAGAAATGTATGATAAAACTAAAACACTTCATTGCTTCTAGTGAGTTTATGGATATTTACTTGCCCATGTTCAAAAGAATCAACCTGCAAGTACTATAATCATATTTTCATATCGTTTGGTTCTCTTTGCAAGTAGACATGTACTATCACAAACAAATAAAGTAGTAATCAACAGTATCAAATGTAGAACCAAGAACTTAGAATAAAATAATATTTTTCTTACTAACTCTATGCCAATAAATGCTTAACATAGAATTCTGGTCCAGACAAGAGGTATAAATGGGTAAAAGATAAAAATAGCTATGTCCATTAAACTCCGAAAGTGGGTAGCAATAGATGTTGGTTCAAGTGACACATGTTTGATTCTCTTTAAGCAAAGTCTTGGATTCGAGTCTTGTAGATGAAAAAAATACCCGCTGACAGAGTTTAGATATGATTGCCTTCAATACAAGGATACATGTAGAAACAAAAAAAACTCCTAAAGTGGGTCCAATGGGAAATTCGTGGCTCAAGAATCCTATGCCTCTATTGGTTTGCTTCTCTATGACCTAAATAAAAATGTCTTTTAAACCATTAGAAAAAATGTATAAAAAAACATATATGTTTAATAAATAAAGGTAAATTTTGAGGATAGTAATTAATATTTAATACTCTCTTGAAGTATTAAATTGGGCCGATAAATAAGAATATTTTTTCCCTCCAAATAAGACACATAAATCTATGTATCAATAAATGGAATTAATCATTAGAGTTTGGCATGCATAGAATGATTAGTGAGTAAAAGTCTAAATAAGTTAGAATATGTTCCTTAAACATCTTAAACTTATATAGTATATAAGAGTTTGTGGCTAGCTTGTTTATCTATTTAATTTTTTTTCAAAACTTAAACCTGAATTGTTTAAAAGTCTAGTTTGATATGTTAGACTATTTAAATGTTTGTTATACCATAAAGTTCTGAAATATATCAACAAGCCTTATATTTAAATATGATAGACTTGTTTTTAATTAGGTCTATCTAACTCTAACAAATATATTATTTTTGTAAAGCCTAACCTAACTTATTATAAGTCAGGTAAAAGTTCATGATAGATGATGTAACTTACTTCCACTCATATTATTAGTAAGTTTTTAGACTTAATAGTTTTGTTAAATAGTGATTTGTGTGAGGCTTATACAGGGCTATTCCCACATTGATGCAATTTTGTTATTTTTGGTGTTTGCACCTTCTTTTCACCAAAAAAAAATATTATATATGTACCTATACTTCATATTAATATTCTTACTATAAAAAATCTGTAGCCAACATAATTTACGTTTGCCTTAGTTTTGTAAAGAAGATCTGTCCTCCTGACTTTGACACGATTTTAATGAATATACCAACATCATCAAAAAGAAGAAAATGAAGAATACTTATGAAGACAATGAATATTCAAGCTTCAAGATATTCAAGACTTTTAGTCTAAGTCTAAATAGGTACTTTTATTATATACTCTTGAATATATAATAGTAGTATTGCTCAAAATATTTTTAAAGAAAATTGAAACACTTAAGTTTAAATTAAAAAAGTTCAAAATATTGTGTAACAAGTTACTGAAATCTGAGTAACAAGTTACATGAGAGAGAAAAGAGTTATCCAACTTAAAACTGATCAGAGTAATTCATTACTGTCTTTGAGTAACAGATTACCATTGTTAATGAAGTTGAGGAATCGATTACTCAACTTGTTGTAATCGATTACTCTAAGTGAATTTTAATTCACTATTGGATAGAACATTTGGGTAACCGATTACTCAATGCTGTAACCGGTTACTGAAAGTTGTTGCATCATATTTTCAAATTCAAAGTGAATGAGTTTCAACCCAAAAGACATGGTTTCATTCCAATCAATTCCTACCCTTTCAAATGAACATTTTGGCTGGTTGAAAAGCCTGTATAAAGGCATTAAAACTCATAATCATAACACACAACTTTCATACAACTCTCACACGATTCTGAAAAATTCTTTCACTATTTTTCTGCACTTTTGTACTAAATTCTTAAACTTTCAAAAGAGAATTTTTCAGAGTTACTTGAAGTAATTGTTTCAAAGTTTTACAAACCTGTTGAGCAATATTATTTAGTATACAAGAGAGTTATTGGATTGCAAGTGATATCACATTTCATACTTGTAAAGGCAATCCAAGAAACTGTTATAATTCTTCATTCATTGTAAATACTTTCTTTCATGGGGTGTGATAAGAAATGAGATAAAGTTACTTGGAAAGGTGTTTTCAAAGGTGATAAGTATTAGTGAGTATGTAACGTACATAGAAGTCTCGAGGTGAGATATTGTAATTACAACTCATAATATTCAGTGGAAAATCTCTTGTGCTGCAAGAGTACTGGACGTAGCCTTCAGTGGACAAGAAGGTGAACCAGTATAAAACTTTGGTGTACTCTTTTCTCTCTTTATTTCTTCAATTATTTACTTGTTATTTTCTGCAAATTATTTCCGCTGCTCTTAACTCTTGATATTGCAGAAAAAGTGGCTATAACTTTTAAGTCAACTAATTCACCCTCTCCCCTCTTAGTTGTAATATCATTCTTACAATTGGCACCAAGTCTATTTTTCGAGTAAGTTATTCTCAAGTTTGATCCTATATTGAAGATGGCCTTAAGACCATTCCTAGGAGAAGGTTCCAACATCAACTGCCCTCCAAGCTTTGTTGGAGAGTGCTATGATTTATGGAAAATTAGAATGAGAATCTTCATAGAATCTCAAGACTTAGACATATGGAATGCAATTGAAGAAGGACCATATGATCCATTCAATGTAATCAACAGTATAAGGAAAGTAAAGCCAAAATCTTCATGGAATGGTGAAGACAAAAAGAAAGTGCAATACGACCTTAAAGCTAAAAACATTCTTGTGTTGGCTTTAGAAGAAAAAGAATTCCTTAGAGTGTCAAGTTGCAAAACGTCGAAAGATATTTGGGACACTCTAGAAAGGATACATGGAGCCAAAGAAGTACAAAGGTCTACAACAAATAGTGAAGCATCAACATCAAAGTAAAAATCTACATGAATGTGCTTGTCCAGCCCTATAAAAGCATCATACTTTCAAAAGAAAGAATGACAAGAAGCATAGAAGAACAAATGTTATATCAGAAGATAAAGATGATGGTTCAAATGCAGAACTTAGAATTAATGAGCAATCACATATTTCCTTGATGACTTCACACAAATGAAACGATGATTATGAGGTTAATAACTCTGAACCAAATGATACTTTTTCATATGATGAATTATAAAATAGAGTAAATTACACTAACACCCCCTGAGTTTTAGTGAAATTACACAAACCTCCCTCACTTTTCTACACCTACACAAACCTCCCCTATTTTTAAACTTTCATTACATTGACCACCCCTGCATAAGAAATAAGTGTAATCTTTTAAACAAAAAATGTGATAAATGCAATTAAGCTAAACAAAATATGACATATTGTGGAGACACTCCAAATAATATATGAGTCAATATTTCTTTATTATTTTTTGTTACAAAATACATCAACAATTATAAAGAAATATTGTTTAAATCGCTCTTATAATATAGTGTAACGAACCAAAAATAATAAAGAAATATTGACTCGTATATTATCTGGACGTGTCTCCATAATATATCATATTTTGTTTAGCTTAATTGCATTTATCACAATTTTTGTTTAAAAGATTACACTTATTTCTTATGCAGGGGTGGTCAATGTAATGAAAGTTTAAAAATATGGGAGGTTTGTGTAAGCGTAGAAAAATGAGGGGTGGTTTGTGTAATTTCACTAAAACTCAGGGGGTGTCAGTGTAATTTACTCTATAAAATACTTTCACTGATTTACATCAAGAATATGTTAAGCTTTCCAAACTTTTTTCTAAAACAGAAAATGAAATTTTTATTTTGGAAAGCCATAACAAAGTTCTAAAGAAAGATATTGAAAAACCTACTTCTTCCTCATGTCAAAAATGTGTTGCTCTTGAAACTAAAGTTTCAACATTAAGTCTTGAACTTAATAAACTCAACAAGAGCAATCACAATTTAGACAAGATCATAAAAGTCCAAAGATATTCAACAGACCATAGAGGTCTTGGCTATGCTAATAGTCATGTGGCTAAAAATGGGAATATATTAGGAAAAACAATTGTGGGAAGCACTATAAAGTTTTATAAAGAAAATGTCCATATTAATCCTATTTTTAAAATAAAATCTTGGACACATAAGAATTTACACACTTGTTCTTACTGTGATAAAATTGGTCACACACCTAACACTTGTCGTATTAGAAAATATGGTGTGTCATCTAGCCAATACAAATGGATAGAAAAATGTGCTAACCCCGCAGGACCCAAATCACATTGGGTACCTAGAAAATCTTTTTAATTTGTTTTGCAGGATAATTTGAGAGCCGCCTGCAACTTATGGTACTTGGATAGATGCTGCTCAATACACATGACGAACGATAGAAACAAGTTCTATATCCTCACTCCAAGGGACAAAGGCTATGTCACTTATGGTGATAACAACAAGGGAAAATTTCTTGGAGTTAGTAGAATTGGCAAGCCACCCTCAACAACCATAGAAGGTATATTATATGTTGAAGGGCTCAAGCACAATCTTCTAAGCATAAGTCAATTATGCGACAAAGGCTTCCATGTGGCATTCTACCCAGATAAGTGCATTTTTGAAAGTAAGAACTCTCAAAACTCTAAACTCATTGGTAAGAGGATAAATAAT
>NC_032022.1:1697134-1712045 GCF_001865875.1 Lupinus angustifolius
TACCTAAAATGAAATTTGTTAAAGACAAACTATGTAGTGCTTGTCAAATGGGTAAACAAACAAAAAAGTCTATTACACCTAAGCATATGATTTCTTCTTACAGATCATTGCAGTTACTACACATGGACTTATTTGGCACCTTAAGGATAAAACGTTATGTTGGTAACTACTATGCTCTTGTTATATTAGACGATTTTTCAAGATACACTTGGACTCTATTCTTAGTTCATAAGAATGAGACATTTAAAGCCTTTAGCATTTATGTTAAAAGAGTTCAAAATGAAAAATCACTAAAAATCGCTGCTATAAGAAGTGATAATGAGGGAGAATTTCAAAACTTTTCATTTGAAGAATTCTGTGATGATCTTGGTATCAATCACAATTTTACTGCTCCTAGAACACCACAACAAAATGATGTTGTAGAGAGAAAGAATCGGTCTTTAGAAGATCTGACTCGAACAATGTTGAATGAAACAAACCTCCCAAAATATTTCTGGGCTGATGCAGTAAGTACTG
Source organism: Lupinus angustifolius (assembly GCF_001865875.1). Classification (NCBI taxonomy): domain Eukaryota; kingdom Viridiplantae; phylum Streptophyta; class Magnoliopsida; order Fabales; family Fabaceae; genus Lupinus; species Lupinus angustifolius. Next base: position 1,697,651 of record NC_032022.1, read on the forward strand.
CATGTTATATTTCAAACCGAGAAAACCCCCTATGAACTTTTTAAAGGTAGAAAACCAAACATTTCTCATTTGCATGTATTTGGTTGTAAATGCTTTGTTTTAAATAATGGTAAGGATAACTTAGGCAAATTTGATGCAAAAGCTGACGAATGAATCTTCCTAAGCTACTCTTTTACGAGTAAATCTTATAGAATTTTTAATAAAAGAACTCTAGCCATGGAAGAATTCGTTCATGTATCTTTTGATGAAACCAATCCTGAGATAAAGGATGGGTTAACTCCTGATGAGGAGGAACTGTCAAGTTCTTCTCCAAATGAAATTTCTATTATTGAACCTACAACTGATACTGAGCATTTGAAAATGAATGATAATCTACCCTCTCAAAAGGAGCATATTCATTCAGAGTTACTAAAAGAATGGAGAACTCAGAACTCATCGATACCATCCTATTGACAATATTATTACTGAATTAAATACGGGTATCACTACCCGACGAATGCTTGATAAATCATATCTAAACATGGCTTTCGTCTCTCAAATAGAGCCCTCCAAGATTGATGAAGCAATCGAGGATGAACACTGGATTCTTGCTATGCAAGAAGAATTGAACCAATTTGAGAGAAATGAAGTTTGGGAACTTACTCCTAGACCAAAAAATAGGCATGTTATTGGAACTCAATGAGTATTTCGTAATAAATCTGATGAAAATAGTATCACCTAAAATGATTAAAAAGTTAAAAGTTCAATTTATGAGAATAATATTTATTTTGAGAAGTAATCACAAAACTCTAAAAAGAATTAATTCTTTAATCATAATATAAAATACGCTTTCTTATTCTTATTGATATAAAAAAAAGTTAATTTGATGATGTAAGACACATGAAAAACTGATACCCAATTAAGCTATAATTCCAATCTCTTATCACTTTTGTACTCATTCCAACACAAGCATTTCACTGTTAAATTGAGGTAATAAGATAGATATGGGTCTCAATCACCTTTCTCTTACTCAACAAAAGTAAAAACCACCAATGGATATTGTAAATAGGTCAAAAATAGTAGTAATCTACTTCATATCATTACTTCTTCCTTTACTACCTTCATCATATTTCTATGGAATCTAATCATATCACCATATTTAGAATTGACCACCAATGGTGACATTGATTACATGAAATGAAGGTGTTATGATCATTTACTTTTAGTTTGTCATCTAGCTTGGTAATTGTTCGTGCAAAATTACAGTCACTTTTTTTCTAGGGTTTCACATTTTACGTGTTTTTTTTATATTATAGATTTTTTATTTTTAATAAAAAATTTATTTTAAAAATCTAACAAATGTATGCTTATGTAGATTTTTAACTTAAATTCGTTTTTCTTTATTACTATTAAGGGTATCTTTTTATTTTTAGATAAAGAATAAATCACTTTGGGTAGGTGATTGACCCTCCCATTTTATAAGTGCAACTTATCCTAGTGAAACTTTCATGAACATGTGAGCAATTAGAATCTTAGATAACCTAAAAATAATCATATTAAGAGGGTTCTTGTTTTTTTTAATTTGTTCTTTAATCAATGGATATACACATACAATATTATGACAAAATAAAAATAAAATTTTAAAGATTAATCAAGAGTCTATAAAAGAATTGTGTCTCCATTGCCTTTTAAACATTTTCAAATGGACCCTTTATTTGGAATTTATCATAAATTATTCCTATGTTATTTCCTTAGTAGAAACCTAATTTGCTCATTGACAAATTTTGCTTGACCTAATTTTGGGACAATTTTGAATGAAATTGGATGAGGTGAAATTTTTGAAGATCCATTTTGTACTATAAAGTAAATTTTTATGTACTATTTTGTGATTTTATTTTCAATAACCACATTATCTCACAAGTGAATTTTTAACAACTATTTAGTGACTTTATTATTTGCCAGGATAAAGTTGAGTAAAAAATTATAAAGGAAAGTCATTATTCCCTTTTTTGAAACATTATTCTTGATGTTATGTTTAAATGAAGATAATGAGGTGGAATGGAATGAGATTCCGATATTTGAAATATTTTTTTAACAAAAATTATAATATAATAAAAAATGAATCTTACATTTTATCAATCCTAAAATATTTCTATCACACATTGAGGTGTTATCCAAAAAATGATAACATTATTTTCATTCAATTTATCATTTTCCTATTCTATTGTATTTTATTAAATTTAATACCCCTTTAGGAGTTTAGGCCGTAGGAGTGAGCATGTGGTGGGTTGAGACGAGTTAAGGCTTGTCCTTACCCGGCCCCAAATATTGGTCGGATCATTTTTTGGAATTGGACCTGGACCTAGACCTTAAGCTAACCCGACCCTAAATAGCAATCGGGTCAGCCTTTAAACCCGGTCCTAGACTCGATTAAATATAATGCATACTCATTTTAGATAAAAACTTCTCAATATTATTTATTATTATAAATATGTAGTTTGATATATGTATATATATTATTAATCATGTATGTATTATGGAAAAATTAAAGAATAAATGATACTTTCGACCAAAATGATATTATTACTCTATACACATTTGAGTATAAACGCATACAAACATGATAAGCGAGTGACCCTAGGACATGACATGTCGGGTCATGTTTGGTCCCTACCCGGTCCTAAATATCGATCGGGTCTATTGTTTGAACCCGAACCTAGACCCGACCATGTTCGAACCCTATCATAATTGAGCCATGTCAGATGAGTGGGTAGGGTCGGGTCCTGCTCACCCCTATTAGTTAGTGTCAACTAAAGGGCAAGAAAATGATAGAGATGAGACTATTTTCTAGATTTGAAATGACATGAAATATCTTGAGATTCATCATTTTCCTTCAACCTCCCAAACATGAAATTTAGATTTAATTCCTAATATTGTATGTAAAAAAGAAACATTTCTTGAAAATTTACCATAAAATGTTCAACTTGTATCAAATAGACATTGTTATTACTTTTTTGGTACTCTTCTTACCATATAGGTAATGAACTAATAATTTTTTGGTATATGATTGCTCTTTTTAATAATTGTCACTATGAGGAGACGAACCCTTAAATTTTGAACAAGGATCATCTTCATTAATGAAGAGAAAAATGATTATTTTTCCTGATGTTCTAATGTTAAAAATGTGATTTCATGGTAAATAAAAGCATATAAATATTATTGTATATTGTATTTTATGTGTTACTTTGTGATATTTACTTATCTATTAATAGAGATAATCCTTACTCTAATATTTTAGTCTTTTTGGGAATCTAGCTAATAACATCTTATACAATTAGATTAATGTTTTATTACTTTTGTTTTCCAAAGAAAATATAACTAAAATTTCCAACAAAATAAAATATGATGTGTTTTAGGTTACTACTACAATTTGGCGCTATAATCATTCACTTGGCACATGATATCATGTTAACTTTTCTGATCCAAATCTGCAGTGGATCAGTGCTCAAGAAAATTTACACGACAAACGAGGTGGCAAAGGCTTTGAAAAGTGATTGAAAGGTTTTGATAATAGTGCCTTATCTCTACTTATGGAGTAAAAATAATGTGAGTCATACTCTATCATTGCTAACTCTATATTCCATTGATTGTGTTGGACGCTTATCGATATGTGATTGGTGACTTTTATTATTTGTTTTTTTGCTAAAAAGACACTCCTTTAAACAAATTAAAATATTATTTCTTATACATAAAGCACATATTTACCATAATAATCAAATAATATAAGACTCTTCTAATCTTTAAGATGATTAAAAAATTAAAAATTTAATTTCTATTAGCGATATTTATTTGAAGGATGACCACATATCTCAAAAAAAAATAATCTTACCTATAAGGTAAATCAATATTCTTAGTAATACAAAAAAATCACATACTTAATATATTTTTTAATTTTGAAACAAATCAATGATTCAATGGGGAGTCTCCCACGCTTTAATTTTCACCATAATGACATTGCATAAGTGAGTTGGATCGATTTCACATGAGAGGAAATATTAGGTTTGAGTCAATCTAATATTTTAACATTTCGACATTTCCCCTCTCTAGAATTCCTCTTCATAACTAAGACTTGCTATCTTCTACTAAAAAAATGATAGTATAAACTTTTTCTCATTTTCTTTGTACTTTATTAATAAGGATACTTTAAAAATAATTAATGTATTTTAAATTATGAAAATGACCCTATAAAGAAGACAAAGGCAAATTAGGAGAAAGTTAGAAATCTAGAATTTGCCCACAAGTATTTAATTTGTCACAAGTGTGAACATCTAATTTTGGATGATATTTTAAAAAATCCAAAAAATATTAATTTTTAATTTCATAAGTAAAACAAAAACTATATTACTTTTTGTTCCATCCCGATCATGTGGACATCTTGATTGCCCCAGATGGCCTCCCCTCTAGCCAAGCAAAGATCGGATATAACCAATTAAAGAACTTGGCCAGAGTCATCCCGCTTAGACAAGACCTCTCAGGTCGGGGTCAAGATCACTCCTCATCTAACGCCCAACCAACAGCGTACTGCCAAACCACCTACAATCTCATCTACCTCATTCCAACACGACAAGGACAAACAACAATACGACTATCAGACATGCCACAAGCTACAAGTCAACTATCATGTTATGGATCTGACGTCACCAACAGAGGTATGAGAGACATTAGAGAAGCAGTTCATGTCTAAGTCTCTAACAAATAAGTTGTATTTGAAACGAAGACACTATGACCTGAAGATGCAGGAAGGTGCTGATTTGCAACAACATCTCAACAATTTTAATCAAGTGATCAATGACTTGTAGAGACTTGATGTGAAGGTTGATGATGAGGACAAAGCAATATATTACCGCGTTCTTTGCCAAATTCCTATGAACACTTGGTGACAACATTAACATACAAGAAAGACTCAATCAAATTGGATGAGATCACATCTACACTTATGTCCCACACTCAAAGAAGACAAAATGTAAGTTAAAGGTCTCATGGTGATGGTCTGTATGTGAAAGGGAGCCAAGTGCCTGGGAGGAGACAAGACATATGAGGTCCTGCCAAAGAGAAAAGACCAAATTCCAGGGGCAGAATACTAATAGAATCCTATAAGTGCAAACAGACTGGGCATTACAAAAGGGATTGTCCCAATGAATGAGTCCTAGCAAGCTAGTAGGGAAAGATCAAGTATCTACATCTACAAATGTTGCACAGAAAGATGACTCTGGTTACAACAGTGAAGTTGCTCTACTATCTGTATCATCAAATCATAGTACATATGAGTGGATACTTGACACTGGTTGTTCCCACCAGATGATGCCAAATAGAAAATGGTTCACCACATACAGGGCAAACAATTTTGGCTTCCTATATATGGGAAATAATAAAGCATGTGGAATTATTGGTATGAGAGAAATCAGAATTGTGATGGAGATGATGGTGTAATGAAGACGTTATGTGAGGTTAGGAATATACCAGATTTGAAGAATAATTTTGTTTCTTTGGGGACATTACATGCCAAAGGATTTAGCTATAGAGTTGATGGGGACACTAATATTCTTCGAGTATGCAAAGATGCTCTAACTGTGATGAAGGGTAAGAGGATTGTTGGGAACACTTACAAGTTGTTAGGGAGAACAGTTGTAGGTGGAGTTGCTGGAGTGGCTGAAGAGATTTCAGTAGATTCATACCATGGTGCTACAAAATTATGGCACATGCGTTTGGGTCATATTAGTGTGTGTGGCATAACAGAACTATGTAAAAGATAACTGTTGAGGGGAGTCAGCAAATACAAGCTAGATTTGTGCAAGTATTGTGTGCTTGGGAAACAGACACAAGTTAGTTTCAAGGCTGACCAACACAGGACCTAGGGTATTCTAGACTATGTCCACACTGATGTATGGGGACCCACTTAGGAAGCATCCCTAGGAGGTTCTAGGTATTTTGTTACATTCGTTGATGATTTTCTCGCAAGGTCTGGGTATATTTTCTGAAGCATAAGTCATATGTCTTTGTCAAATTCAAGGTTTGGAAGGTAGAGGTAGAGAACCAGACTGGTAGAAAAATCAAATACCTAAGGTCAGACAATGGTATGGAGTATAAAGACACACAGTTTCAGAAATTATATGACGAACATGGTATTCAGAGGCACTTTTCAGTGAAAAAGACTCCTCAGCAGAATGGTGTTGCAGAGAGGATGAATAAAACTCTTACAGAGAGGGACAAATGTATGAGAGTGAATGCTGAAATTTCTAAAGGATTTTAGGTAGAGGTACTTAGCATGGGCTTGGGCTGATGTAAAGTGGTTAGGGTAGAGAGCTATATATTTATGTTATGTAAACCTAATGTAACAAGGAGAAGAATAGTCAAACACAAATCCTTATTCTTTAATAATACATAGTGGTAGCCTCTCAATGCTATCGGAGATGTATGTACAATTGGCCGAACCTCGCTACCAAATCTCCTGTGTTATTCTCTTTTCTCTATACTCTTTACTATTTGATTGCTCGCTTATTCCTAACACTTTTATTGCTCCCAAGTATTACCTCTACATTCTTACTGACTTGATCGTCGGAGAACTTTTCCATATATCTCATCGGTGGGTCCAAATTAACCTTCATCTAGATTTCAGAAGAGCTTCTACCTGAATACTCTAAATCTCATACTCAGGCCTCCATTCCAACTGCACCTTTCCTGCACAAAATAACATTTTCTATACTTATATTTTATTCCTACCCTTTGCATAAAAACAAAAATATACGATGTTGTGTCTTTTCTTTACATACAAGTCCAATATAGTGAATTTAAAAAAGGAAAATGTATTAGCCTTAAAGTTTTATCCCTTCTTAGTTTATAGGGTTTTAGGTTGATGGATCCCTATAAATATGATCTAGCATACTTAGCCATGCTATTCTATCATTGTTATTAATCAATCTTATAAGTATTTTCTAATTATTCACACACTCCCCTAAATTAAGTAATCATGTTATCATTCAAATTAATCACACAATATATCTCACAATTCTCCATTTTCTCTTTCTTTTTTTCCTTTTTCCTTTTCAGTTTTTTCTCTCAATGGCTTCAACTTTTCACCAATGTCCACATTACAAGGATGAATCTTATTTTCCTTCTACTGAAATCATCTTCTTTTTTTAGGTACTGCCAAGGGTATCTCATCACCTTCGTGGTTGTCCCTCCTAACAAGTGTCGCCCTCAGGAATTGAACCCTTAACCTTTTGGTCATACTAGGGATCTAACAGAAACTTACATCACTACTAAACTAACGTCTTGATGTTAAATCGTCTTCTTTATTTTCACTCTTAGAATTTTCTCTTCATAACTTTCACCATTTTCACTTTCTATCTCATATAGAACCTATAGATAACCTTCTCTCTTCACCACCATCTTCAATTAATAATCATGCTTTAATTGCTCTTGGACTTGGGCATAGTTTTTTTTGGGTTCTATTTGTTATCTTACATACATTACTTGGTTTGATTCAATATTTTAGTACGTGTGTTTTAATTCAATATTTTAGTACGTGTGTTTTAAAAAATAAGAGTAAATACTAGTTCCTTATATTTTTCGACCTTACCAGTTTAGTCCTTAAAAAAAAAAGACCTAAAATGGTCCCAAAAATTTCAAATGTGGATCAAATTAGTCATTTTAGTGTCAAATTAGTTCATACCAAATTTTGTAGAAATGACTATTTTGACTCACATTTGAAATTTTTGGGGACTATTTTAGGATTTTTTTTAAAGACTAAACTGATAAAGTCAAAAAATATGAGGGATTAAATGAGTATTTACTCTAAAAATAAATATTTGTATGATAGGCTTGTATGTTTGGGTTGAAACTTCAAATTTATTTGGGACTTTCGGGTTTGACTCATTTTAGTTTATGTGTTTCGAGAATCTTTTTTAAAGTTTTACTTTTGACTAATTCATTTTACTTATTTAATATAAATAGGGCTAGAAATGTTGAGTTGTATCCTATGGATTTGTTAAATATTTGTTTCATACGGGGAGGGAGGAAATGATTTTGGAACAATTTCACTTGTTTTTTTTTGTTTTCCACCGATATCCTTGCACTGGAGGCAATCCTGTCCGAGCCGGGAACATCTACATATACGTGGGCCTAACTCTCCTAACGCCCGTTGGTAACAATTTCACTTGTTTGAGCCTTTTAAAACTTTTCACATTTTTATGATTATTCCAATTTGAGGTTTTTTTGAGATAAATATGTTAAAATATATGTAGAAAATTTTATAATTATATTTTTTTACATTTCTTATTGTAAGTATATTTTTAAAATAAAAAAATATTCTTGTTTTATCATTACTTTAGTCTTATCCTAACTGATTTTACACTTCAAAACAATTGAGAGATTTGCCTTCATTTTTTCCCCAATTTTTACTCATTGATTATTCGCATTCACTTTTCCCCGTGACTTGCAAATATATCATAAGAAAAAGGAAGGTGCTGATTTGCAACAACATCTCAACAATTTTAATCAAGTGATCAATGACTTGTAGAGACTTGATGTGAAGGTTGATGATGAGGACAAAGCAATATATTACCGCGTTCTTTGCCAAATTCCTATGAACACTTGGTGACAACATTAACATACAAGAAAGACTCAATCAAATTGGATGAGATCACATCTACACTTATGTCCCACACTCAAAGAAGACAAAATGTAAGTTAAAGGTCTCATGGTGATGGTCTGTATGTGAAAGGGAGCCAAGTGCCTGGGAGGAGACAAGACATATGAGGTCCTGCCAAAGAGAAAAGACCAAATTCCAGGGGCAGAATACTAATAGAATCCTATAAGTGCAAACAGACTGGGCATTACAAAAGGGATTGTCCCAATGAATGAGTCCTAGCAAGCTAGTAGGGAAAGATCAAGTATCTACATCTACAAATGTTGCACAGAAAGATGACTCTGGTTACAACAGTGAAGTTGCTCTACTATCTGTATCATCAAATCATAGTACATATGAGTGGATACTTGACACTGGTTGTTCCCACCAGATGATGCCAAATAGAAAATGGTTCACCACATACAGGGCAAACAATTTTGGCTTCCTATATATGGGAAATAATAAAGCATGTGGAATTATTGGTATGAGAGAAATCAGAATTGTGATGGAGATGATGGTGTAATGAAGACGTTATGTGAGGTTAGGAATATACCAGATTTGAAGAATAATTTTGTTTCTTTGGGGACATTACATGCCAAAGGATTTAGCTATAGAGTTGATGGGGACACTAATATTCTTCGAGTATGCAAAGATGCTCTAACTGTGATGAAGGGTAAGAGGATTGTTGGGAACACTTACAAGTTGTTAGGGAGAACAGTTGTAGGTGGAGTTGCTGGAGTGGCTGAAGAGATTTCAGTAGATTCATACCATGGTACTACAAAATTATGGCACATGCGTTTGGGTCATATTAGTGTGTGTGGCATAACAGAACTATGTAAAAGATAACTGTTGAGGGGAGTCAGCAAATACAAGCTAGATTTGTGCAAGTATTGTGTGCTTGGGAAACAGACACAAGTTAGTTTCAAGGCTGACCAACACAGGACCTAGGGTATTCTAGACTATGTCCACACTGATGTATGGGGACCCACTTAGGAAGCATCCCTAGGAGGTTCTAGGTATTTTGTTACATTCGTTGATGATTTTCTCGCAAGGTCTGGGTATATTTTCTGAAGCATAAGTCATATGTCTTTGTCAAATTCAAGGTTTGGAAGGTAGAGGTAGAGAACCAGACTGGTAGAAAAATCAAATACCTAAGGTCAGACAATGGTATGGAGTATAAAGACACACAGTTTCAGAAATTATATGACGAACATGGTATTCAGAGGCACTTTTCAGTGAAAAAGACTCCTCAGCAGAATGGTGTTGCAGAGAGGATGAATAAAACTCTTACAGAGAGGGACAAATGTATGAGAGTGAATGCTGAAATTTCTAAAGGATTTTAGGTAGAGGTACTTAGCATGGGCTTGGGCTGATGTAAAGTGGTTAGGGTAGAGAGCTATATATTTATGTTATGTAAACCTAATGTAACAAGGAGAAGAATAGTCAAACACAAATCCTTATTCTTTAATAATACATAGTGGTAGCCTCTCAATGCTATCGGAGATGTATGTACAATTGGCCGAACCTCGCTACCAAATCTCCTGTGTTATTCTCTTTTCTCTATACTCTTTACTATTTGATTGCTCGCTTATTCCTAACACTTTTATTGCTCCCAAGTATTACCTCTACATTCTTACTGACTTGATCGTCGGAGAACTTTTCCATATATCTCATCGGTGGGTCCAAATTAACCTTCATCTAGATTTCAGAAGAGCTTCTACCTGAATACTCTAAATCTCATACTCAGGCCTCCATTCCAACTGCACCTTTCCTGCACAAAATAACATTTTCTATACTTATATTTTATTCCTACCCTTTGCATAAAAACAAAAATATACGATGTTGTGTCTTTTCTTTACATACAAGTCCAATATAGTGAATTTAAAAAAGGAAAATGTATTAGCCTTAAAGTTTTATCCCTTCTTAGTTTATAGGGTTTTAGGTTGATGGATCCCTATAAATATGATCTAGCATACTTAGCCATGCTATTCTATCATTGTTATTAATCAATCTTATAAGTATTTTCTAATTATTCACACACTCCCCTAAATTAAGTAATCATGTTATCATTCAAATTAATCACACAATATATCTCACAATTCTCCATTTTCTCTTTCTTTTTTTCCTTTTTCCTTTTCAGTTTTTTCTCTCAATGGCTTCAACTTTTCACCAATGTCCACATTACAAGGATGAATCTTATTTTCCTTCTACTGAAATCATCTTCTTTTTTTAGGTACTGCCAAGGGTATCTCATCACCTTCGTGGTTGTCCCTCCTAACAAGTGTCGCCCTCAGGAATTGAACCCTTAACCTTTTGGTCATACTAGGGATCTAACAGAAACTTACATCACTACTAAACTAACGTCTTGATGTTAAATCGTCTTCTTTATTTTCACTCTTAGAATTTTCTCTTCATAACTTTCACCATTTTCACTTTCTATCTCATATAGAACCTATAGATAACCTTCTCTCTTCACCACCATCTTCAATTAATAATCATGCTTTAATTGCTCTTGGACTTGGGCATAGTTTTTTTTGGGTTCTATTTGTTATCTTACATACATTACTTGGTTTGATTCAATATTTTAGTACGTGTGTTTTAATTCAATATTTTAGTACGTGTGTTTTAAAAAATAAGAGTAAATACTAGTTCCTTATATTTTTCGACCTTACCAGTTTAGTCCTTAAAAAAAAAAGACCTAAAATGGTCCCAAAAATTTCAAATGTGGATCAAATTAGTCATTTTAGTGTCAAATTAGTTCATACCAAATTTTGTAGAAATGACTATTTTGACTCACATTTGAAATTTTTGGGGACTATTTTAGGATTTTTTTTAAAGACTAAACTGATAAAGTCAAAAAATATGAGGGATTAAATGAGTATTTACTCTAAAAATAAATATTTGTATGATAGGCTTGTATGTTTGGGTTGAAACTTCAAATTTATTTGGGACTTTCGGGTTTGACTCATTTTAGTTTATGTGTTTCGAGAATCTTTTTTAAAGTTTTACTTTTGACTAATTCATTTTACTTATTTAATATAAATAGGGCTAGAAATGTTGAGTTGTATCCTATGGATTTGTTAAATATTTGTTTCATACGGGGAGGGAGGAAATGATTTTGGAACAATTTCACTTGTTTTTTTTTGTTTTCCACCGATATCCTTGCACTGGAGGCAATCCTGTCCGAGCCGGGAACATCTACATATACGTGGGCCTAACTCTCCTAACGCCCGTTGGTAACAATTTCACTTGTTTGAGCCTTTTAAAACTTTTCACATTTTTATGATTATTCCAATTTGAGGTTTTTTTGAGATAAATATGTTAAAATATATGTAGAAAATTTTATAATTATATTTTTTTACATTTCTTATTGTAAGTATATTTTTAAAATAAAAAAATATTCTTGTTTTATCATTACTTTAGTCTTATCCTAACTGATTTTACACTTCAAAACAATTGAGAGATTTGCCTTCATTTTTTCCCCAATTTTTACTCATTGATTATTCGCATTCACTTTTCCCCGTGACTTGCAAATATATCATAAGAAAATAAAGTTATTATTAAGGTTATGTTTGGGACCCATGAGGGAAAGGGAAGAGAGTGGTCAATAGGCCAGGAAGAGGAAGAAGTAAAGGAGAAATGATAGCAAATCAAGTTAATGTCTTTATTGTTTGAAATTATGACATTTAGATGGGGAATAAAGTCATGATAATGCAAGAACAATTTTAAATTTTCCTTTTAAAATCTAATTAACAATGACAATCATATAATATATAATTATATAATTTTATTAAAAATGTTTACGTATTTTGACATTTTTGGCTGGAAGACTGCCTATCTGATTATAATAATAACGTATGTAATTCAAAAATGATGGATCTTATTGTGGTAACATGAGACGTCAACTTTACTTTCTTGGTGCATCTTGATTGAAATATTACAATTTTGGTGTACCTTTAAAATTATTTACCAAACTAATGCACTTTTTAAAAACTCGGTAATTGGATTATCGAGTTTCTTGTTTTTTTTTCTATTGCAAACTTAACTCAACACTTATAGTGTACGGTTTTGAATTATATACATATTATATCAAAAACGTCACTGACATAGGAGTTTTTTTAATAATTTTATATTAAACTCGGCACTGCAAATGGAATATTCCAATTTTTATTAATTTCTTTCCAGACTTGAGTTTTTATAATTTTTCTAGTTTTTTTAAATTTTTATTCCTCTCAAACATATAAGGTTGGAGTTTTTGGACTTAAAGAAGAATTGACAAAGATGATTAAAGAAAATAAGTGTCAATTTATATGTCAAATGGTTCATACTTTTTCACGGAAGATCAGTTGCAATGGCACTCACTTTATATGCAGTGTTACTTACAAAATTAGGAATAAATAATATAATTAAATAAAAATAAAATTTTGACATTCCAACAGAGTATGTTCCATCTTGAGAAATATATCTTCTTGTCCTTTAAGATTTTATTTTTTATTGAATTATATTATTTATTGCTAATTTTGTCTTATATTTTTCAGTATAATTTTGTAAAAAGAATTTGTGATAAGAGTGTTCCTCCAACTGTTTTAATTTCTTGTAAGTACTACTGCATATACTCTGAGTACCATTGCAACATGTCTCCCATGAGAAAGTATGAATCATTTGACATATAGATTAATGTTGGTTTTCTTTAATCATCTTTGTCAATTCTTCTTTAAGTCCAAAAATTCCAATTTTATTGCATGTTTTAAAGGAACAAAAGTTTTAAAAAAACTACAAAAATTATAAAACTCCATTTGGAGTAAAAACTCGTGGGAAGAAAAATAAAAAAAATAAAAAACACGGTTTGGAATACCAAGTTTAATATGAAATTATTAAAAAATTAAAAATAAAAACTCCTATGACAATGATGAGTTTGATATGATATGTATATAATTCAAAACTTTACACTACAAGTGTCGAGTTAAATTTATAAAAGAAAAAAATAAGGAACACCACATTTTCTATAACATAACAATAAATAAATTAAAAACAATATATTAGAAACATAACAATATATTTTAAGACTTCAACAATTCAAGTTCATTTTCTATAATTATGTGAATAAATAAATTATTTCCAAGAATCAATTGTCCTCATTTCATGACTAAGTATATATATTTACTTATCAGTACTTTTGTCATTCTAAAGCAACCTAATAAAAGCACATGTGATAATATCCATCAAAATGTCATGATTAAAAGTCATATATAACATGTTTTACAAACAACTACATAATAACTATGATCTATTTATGGGAATGCAATTTCTAGTTAGTTTTAGTTGCATACATACAAATAACTTATAGTTTTTCCAAGTAAAGTAAAACTTGTGTTTCTAGAGTATGAAAAGTTAATTTCATCCTTACAACAGGGTACCCCAATACAAAAAAACATAACACAAAACAGAACATAACACCTAAGGTAACCCTTTTTTTTTTTACCAGTTCCAAAAATATAAGTATCCAACATATCATTCCAATCACACACCAACACTATATTCCTATGCTACTAACAGGAACCAGATCCTCTACCATTTCTTGGGGAGAAGTGTTGCTTGTTATCTGTATGATCATAAGATATACCAGTACACAATATACAAAAAACAAAGAGAGAGTAAGTTATCCTTTTAAGGCACAATATGTGGAATTATATGGAAATTAAGTATCATAACATAATATAAATAATATAT
>NC_032022.1:1712145-1720427 GCF_001865875.1 Lupinus angustifolius
CATTTTATATGTACTGAAACTACATTTCCATTCTATTTTTATGTACATACATAAGTGTATGTAACATCAACAACAGTCATTTCATTTCAACTACAAATCCATTACAACATTCACACTATTTACAAACATATACTTAGGATATCACAACATTCACAGAATCCATCACACCATTAATCAATATGGGTTTACTAACTATACTGTTCTCAATATTGATTATTATACACACACAAAACAAAGGTAATACAAGCTTGCATCCGACTTTGAGGTTATCGGACCATGCTATGACACAAAGACCAAGACCACAAGGGCCAAGAATAAAGTCTCTCTCACCTTGAGTATTATGGTTAGGTGCTTGAGCTCCGCGTAAGCTTACTTATGTTCCTCCAACACTAGAACCAATTCCTTTTTGCTACACCTTCACTCAATAGAAGGTAGAGAGGAGTAGAGAAAGAAAGAGATAAAGAAAGAGAATGAGAGAAAGGAAAAGAAAAACAAGGAGGAAGAAGATAATGACTCACCACTTTTCTTATTCTCTTCCTCCCCAAAGAAGGGGACAATCACTTTTATTTTTATTTTTCTTAACTATTTTTAAATCAATTGAAATATGCATATAGAATTATCATATATAGGAATATTAATAACATATTATTATATTCTATTTTAATCATTACTAAATATCATTTCTTATTGTTATTATTCCAAAAATTTATATTAGTCATAAGGCAATTTGGATTGATAAACCTATAACAAATCTTATAATTTAAAAGAATCAATCTAACTATGCTACTAATCCTAAATATATTATATCATACTCATATTCAAAATCTCATGTTCTAAAAATATATGAATAGATTTAAAAAAAAGAAAACATTACACTTTAGTACAATGTTTTAAATACACATATATTCTCAATTATATAATAAAAATCAATTTAATACACTAAGCAAAATCCTAATTCAGATTAGGAAAAATATAGGCGTTATAATTTGTGCGTTATTACCCTTTGGTATCACTAGAAGTACTTGTCTAAAATCTCCTTCCAATATTACAACTTTCCCCCAAACTGAGTATCACAACCTATAATATCTCTGAATGTTCGATCTACTGCTTCCAAAACATATATGTTTACCATTGGTGCTTCATTCCAAACTATTGCTGATGCTTGTGTAATTAGTTTCGCAAGATCAGGTTGTTTGCTGATTGAGCACATTGATATGAATATGGGTTTAGAGGTATTTTAAAGTGTGAATGTGTAGTTTGACCATCAGGTAATAATGTTACAGCTATTCAAGAGGTGACAGTTGCTAGGACAATTTTGTCCAATACTTCTTAATTTTGAAATTAAAGCATGATAAATAATTGAGCTTCTGAAGCAACACTATAAGAATAACACGCTAGTAATATATAATTGTAGTATTATATAGAAAGTATAACAGAGAAGCAACAACAACTTGCATGAAAAAAATTGCAACAATAGTTAACATCTGAATGGGAGACAGGTTTAAAAATTGCTTGAAGTAAGAAATATTAATTGATATTGATATGGTCATAATTTATATAAATATGAAATTAGAGATATTTATTATTTTCCCTTTATGTATTAGTATATCCGTTTATGTTTATTAATATTAGTATAGATAAACATGAAATTAGAAGTTATAAAAGATAAATATGGAAACATAAAATATTTCATAGGTAGTTAGTTTATATTTTAAATAATATTATAACAATTGAACTCTATCACTCCTTATGGAGAATAACTAAGTGTGTGAGATTTTGTAAGTTTAAAATCTCACATAAATTTTTATTATTTATTTGGTTTATGTTTATTTAAATAATAAAAATTGAGATGAATATATTATATTTAATAATAGTATATTAGTAATGTCTTTGTACTATTAATTGTTTAAATAATAAGTATTTAAAATAAATATTGTTTTAAATATATTATTCTTTTATAAGTTACTATTATACACTAAGACATTCCGAATATATTAGAATAATGATAGGAACTGTTTTTAATTTATTGAAAGTAAAAGATACAAATGATAAAATAGGGAAACATAAAATATTTCATGAGTAGTTATTTTATGTTGTTCTTTTATCTATTAGTATTAGTATAGAAATTTATATAAACATGAAATATGAAGTTATTCCCTAGTATTATTCCTAACATAAAATAACTATCCCTCCATGGTGTAATATATAATTGTATATTATATATTAATATATAATTTTATATTATATATTAATATATAATTGTATATTATATATTAATATATAATTGGTTATTAATATATATATAATTATTTATTAGTATAAGTATATATAAAGATGAAAGTAGAAGTTATAAAATAAAATTAGAAGTTATAAAATATAAAATTAGGAAACATAAATTACTTCATGGAAGTTATTTTGGGCTATGAAAAAGAGAATGATAATATATTCGAAATTATGAAATATAATTATGAATGAAAATGCAACCATTTTTTTATTGAGTATAATATATATGTGTTGACAATAAGTATTATCCATAATTCATTTAATTTTGTTTTGAAGAAGTGATGATAATTCAATATGAATAATAGATAATATAATAACATTATATAAAACTTATACATTCATATATACATACATTTTTATCTTTTTCTTTTCCTTGGAATGAGTGGTACATTCTTTTTTCATATATTTTATGTTTAATCATCATTGACGTTTCAGAAAAGTAATACAAATGAATATTATATTATGTATCATATATATAAATCTTTATGCCGACAATACATAAATGCTACACTATAAAATAATATATGACAAAAAAATAGGTGTGTAGTGATTTGATTAGAATAGTTAGATTTGGGTCACGTCGTAATGAGACCATTGATTTTTACAGTTGTGGGGCTTCTCTAACCCAATTTACATGTGAGGTTGGTGAAAGGCACTATCAACCTTTTCTTTCTTTTATCTTTTTATTATGTTTTATTTTTCTTGTCATGATGTATTAATTTCTTTTGTTTTTTTCCCTTTGGTAAACCTGCCCATAGTGTCATGTAGCACAGTGCTCAGTGTCTGTCTCTTCATTATTACTCCCTCGTGCTCATTTATGGCACTAGGATTTGGTAAATATATTTTCATACTAAATTTTTATTCTAATCTTATTATTCATAAAAAATTATTCTTTTTTTTTGTGAATTATGCAAAATGATTTAATTGGAGGATATAATATTACTAGAGTATAAAATATGCAAATTATTACTATTCCATGTGGTACACTATTTTGCTATAATTAATGATATTTTTTAACCCAATAGATCCATTTTTGGTATACATGATGATTGTAATATCTATGCAATGTCGATATAAAGATTTGTATACATTCATTACATTATCTACCATTCATTTTTTTTTAAAGAGTCAATGATGATTAAATATGAATGATGAATGATGTACTGACAATAAATACAACTTCCACACTGTTAGTGTATATGTTTTTTCTATCTTGACCAATAAATATCGCTTTCATAAATCTAGCTGGTTTATCCTAAGATCTACTGAACTTATACCACAAAACCAATCTTGTTGGTTTTCTTAAGTTGCTCTGAATGAAAGATATATGTCTTTTGTTCCTAAGAGTGTCTTATTCCATGTTAGACTAATCAAATTTTAACAAATAATATAAAAATATTACCTTTTGTTTTTTAATTTTATTCACATACTAATATCTGATTGGCCCGAATTAAAGAATGAAAGACTTATAAATGTGATCTCAATTATGAAAAGATGAGGTTATGGTACTCATATAATCATGAAATTCCTAATGATGTGTAGAGACATGAATCTGAGGTTAGTAATTGGTTACATTAAATTTACTATTTATATGTTGGATGTGATTTGAATAGGTTTCTTTTTTAAGCAAGATAACATTATTTGTGATAATTACTATTTACTTAACTTAGCAAGTGCCTTCCATCAAACAAAAATGTTAGAGTTTCCTGTACAAAGATGTGATATCCACATTTAACTTATGTGACAAAATCTGAAAATACTGATATAAAAAATGAGATTAAATATATGATAATATCTGATTTTTTTTGATTATTCATATATATAATGTTATATTAACTTATTCATATATATAATGTTATATGGATTTAATATGTATATATTGAAAGTATAAGTATTTTTTACACTGTCAATAAATTATCCACTATTGATTTAAAAATCACAATTAATTTTCAAACAAAAGTAATATAAATCAATGATGAATGATATACTGATAGTATAAAAAACTTTATCGGTACACAGATTTTAAACTCATCTTTTAATGTAAAATGTGAAAAATCTAAATGTAAAAATTAATACATAATCATTCACTATTACATATATAGTGTATACATTTTGTATCCAATCATATAGTAGAAAATATTATATTAATATGAATAAATTTGTGTAAAGGTGTGTCAGTAACTACACTAAAAAAAATAATGTGCAAAGAAAAAGGCAATTGATTTCACAAATGACAGAATCCAGCTATAAATTCATTGTCAGTAACTTATTCTCACCTTCACACCACTTGTATTGTAATTTGTACCTCTTGTGTTTGTGTTTTTGCCACACTGAGTGATATTGTGTTATTGTTCTTCTTTTCCTTTGTAGTGTGACAAGCATAGCTAAGCTCTCTATCTAAACTAGTTTTAAGCATAGCAACAATGGTGGCAAAGAAACCAAAGATTGTAATAATTGGTGCAGGAATGGCAGGACTCACAGCAGCCAACAAGCTCTACACTGCAACTTCCTCCAAGGACATGTTTGAGCTTTGTGTTGTTGAAGGTGGAACAAGGATTGGTGGCAGAATCAACACTTCTGAGTTTGGTGGTGATAGGATTGAGATGGGTGCTACTTGGATCCATGGAATTGGTGGCAGCCCAATTCACAAGATTGCTCAAGAAATCCATTCACTACACTCTGATCAGCCATGGGAATGCATGGATGGTAACTCAGATGAGAACAACACAACCACCATTGCTGAAGGTGGATACCAACTTCACCCTTCAATTGTTGAGCCTGTCACAAAGCTTTTCAAGAACTTGATGGACTATTGTCAAGGGAAGAAGCTCACTGAAGATGGAGAACTTGATAGTAGTTATTATTATAAGCTGGCTGCTATAGCTGCTTCCAAAGGTGGTGGTGGTGGTGGCTCTGGGAGCCTTAGTGTTGGTTCTTTTCTTAGAGAAGGTCTTGATGCTTATTTTGGTTCTGTGAAAGAGCAAGATGAGGTTAAAGGGTATGGGAATTGGAGCAGGAATTTGCTTGAAGAAGGTGTTTTTGCAATGCATGAGAACACTCAGAGGACTTATACATCAGCTGGTGATTTGTTGAGTCTAGATTATGGTGCTGAGAGTGAGTACAGAATGTTTCCAGGTGAAGAAATCACTATTGCCAAAGGGTACTTGAGTATCATTGAGTCCTTAGCTTCTGTTCTACCACCTGGTATAGTTCAGTTAGGTAAGAAAGTCACAAAGATTAAGTGGCATGGTGATGATGAAAAGAAGATTGTGGAAAATGGTTGCTTTTCTAGGCCTGTGATGCTTCATTTCTGTGATGGTTCTATGATTTCTGCTGACCATGTCATTGTCACTGTTTCACTAGGGGTGCTAAAAGCTGCTATTAGTGATGATGTTGATTCAGGTATCTTTTTCTGTCCACCACTTCCACCTTCCAAGGTTGAAGCAATTTCAAGGCTTGGTTTTGGTGTTGTTAACAAATTGTTTATGCAATTGAGTCCAAGTACACAACATGATGAAGAACAACACTTTCCATTCTTGCAAATGGTTTTTCATTCACCTCAATCTGAGATGAGAAACAAGAAAATACCATGGTGGATGAGAAGAACAGCTACCCTTTTCCCTATTTACAACAATTCTAGTGTTCTCTTATCTTGGTTTGCTGGTGAAGAAGCATTAGCACTTGAATCACTCAATGATGAAGAGATTCTCAATGGAGCTTCAACAACATTTTCAAGCTTTATGTCATATCACAAGTGGCAAAAGGGTACCACCTTACATAAACTATGCAATGGGAATGTGAATTCTGATGATAAGTCTCACCAAAATGAAGTCAAATTCAGTAAAATCTTGAAGAGCAAATGGGGTACTGACCCTTTGTTTTTAGGCTCATATAGTTATGTTGCAGTAGGATCAAGTGGTGATGATTTAGATACAATGGCTGAACCATTACCAAAAGATAACAATTTTCAGAAATCTGCTACATTTCCACTTCAAATTTTGTTTGCAGGTGAAGCAACTCACAGAACTCACTATTCTACAACTCATGGTGCTTACTTCAGTGGTCTTAGAGAAGCTAATAGGCTTCTTCAACATTATCACTGTGTTGGGATTTATAACAACTAGTATTGTTATCATTATTATTATTATTTTTTCTTCTTTTTTTATCACCCTTTGGAATTTTGAACATTAGTCTCTATGATATCATTCTCATTTTTATCTTAAACATCTTTGTTTCTCTTTAAGGAAAGTATGGAAAAATCAAAATTAGAAGGGGGCAAGATGAATAGTGTGAGATAGGGACATTTAGATGTACTACTTGAAGTAATTTTTCTACTATATATTTCTTTTCCATCATTTATGAGTGTAGTTTTCTTTTCATTTAAATAAAACAAGATGTGATTTTTACTGAAATTAAGAATCTTTTTACAACTTGCAAGCCTTGGATGCTACTTACATGTGTGTTCTTTGGCTACTCTCAAAGGACATGATCCACCAAAACCGGTTCTTTCCAGCATGGAATCCTCCTAGTCACTCATTTTATGTCAACTGTTCCCTCCTATGTCCTCTTCTTGTCAAGTACTAACTCTACTCAATACTTTAGAATAAGGAATTGAGCTCCTCTCCTTCTGTATTGGACTTTCCGTCACTCGAAATTAAGGGGGAATCATGATCTTTAGTATCTTTTCCAATTTTTTAATTTAAAAATAAGGAAAAATATGACACATGTTAGAATTTGGACCTGATATTGATTTCTCTCGTACTAGAGAGGATTAAAGCCTATGTCTCAATCAAAGTGTGTCCTTGAATTGGTATTGACTATTCAGCTTCTATATATTATTATATATTATATAGGTAAATAGCTCAATTCTTGTAGTATCATTTCACATGATTTAGTTGGAAATTTTTCATGAGGGACAACATAATTGTTTAAAGAAATAAGCTTAATTAAAAGAAATGCATGTAAGTACATTACCATCAATCTATTATGTAAAAGTTGTTTATGTTTGTAGGAGAAAATACATTTTCACACATGTAAATGAAGTAAGGATCATCTTCAATATTAGAGAGATAATTATTATCAAATACAAAAGTAAAATAACATATTATAACAAATTTATATTTTTATTTATAATAAGATGACACTTTAATACTTAAAACTAAATAAAAAAAATATGAACTTTCATCTCCAAGTGAACCATGAGATGAGGGTTGACTACCTAAAATGACCCATTACAACTCAAATTAGTACCAATGGAAATCAATGCAAACAAGATCTCATATTACTCTCTATTTTGTCTTCATTCAACTCCAAGATTGTGTTCAAGTATAAAAATATAACTCAAAAAATCATTGGGATGCCATAAAACCATTATTTACTTATTTCATTGTAAGCAACACCCTTTAACATAAAAATCAAAATGCATTCCTTTGTTTGAGCCAGATTAGACCTTTGAGAACATGAGACAATAAATGAGCTGGCTAAATCTGTATATGAATCACATGAAAATGGATAGAACCACCAATTGTGAATTGTGGGGTTCCATCTTAGCACCTCTCTTGTCCCCCATAACTATTTGTGGTCAATTAGATCAATAACCAAAATGTCCTTCAACAATGAGACAAAATTCTAGATGCTTATGTCCATCTCATTGCAGTAATTTTTGTGCATAAGCTTGTTTGGTCAGGATTCATGAAAATGACTGGTCCTATTCCTTGCCTAGTGTATGTTATAAGGGATAGGACATACATTTCTACACGAGTGAGGAGAACTTTATCCTACTCACTCATTCAGTTTGTCTTGATCATGGTTGGGACCGACTATGACTGAGTTTTATTGGGTCTAAGGCTGAATTCGAGTTTAAAAATTAGACCTGATCAATATTTGGGTCGGATAAAGGACAGACATGACTCAGCCCGTATTGAGTAATGACATGACATTTCCATTATTGATTCTCTAATTTCTTCATTATATATATATATATGTATATATATATATAT
>NC_032022.1:1720527-1851805 GCF_001865875.1 Lupinus angustifolius
TATATATATATATATATATATATATATATATTATTTCATATGTCAAATTACATATCTTTATAATAATAAATAATATCGATAAAATTTTATCTAAAAGGGTATACTTTATATTTAATCAGATCTATGATCACGTTCAGGTTCAAAGACTGATTTGGTCAAAATATGTGGTCAGATTAGCTTCGGGTCTAGGTTCATATTTAAAAAACAACTCAACCAATATTTTGGACTAGGTAAGGAAAATCTTATCGTGTACAACCTCATTCATGCTCACTCCTAATTTATACATCTTGTGGCTAATTCCAAAATGGTGAGTTTGAGAAATTTGATATGATGGATAAGATTAAACAATTTAGATTCCAATTTCAGCGAATTAGAATCAAAATACAATTTATAAGTTGTACAATTTTCATACTATGACTAATATTTATCAAAATCAATGAACATAGTTGTCTACCTGCCAATTGATATTGGTCTACCATTAGACTTTATGTACAATGCAAATACACCACACTTAACACTTCAATGGGATTTGCTTCAATTTACTTGTTTTGACATATAGTGAGACTATTCACTACAAGCATCACTAGGGCTCGCAATGAACCGAGTCAACTCGGTATTGGTTCGAAATTTGATTTGTTATTTAGTTCAAAAAATTTGGTTTATGAACCAAATGAATCAAACTTAAGCTAGAAATTGAGCTCGTTAAAAAAACGAATTGAACTTGAGTTGGATACAGTTCGACTTGTTAAGTTCATGAGCTAGCTCGATATATATATATATATAAACTAATTTTTTATGTTTGTTAGGATCCTTATTAATAAATAAGGTTATATTTATTTATATATAAACAATATTTCTTTTAAACAAAGTAATTATTTGAGTTAATGAACCAATTCGAACTGAGCCGAACTATTCACGAACTTTAACCGAGCCAAACTCGAACTAAGAAAATAATTCGTATCGAACTCGAGTCGAGTTTCGAGCTGAATTGAGCTGAACACTAGTTCAATTTGGTTCGGCTCGTTTCCGGCCATAAGGAGCACTAAAGCACCCTGAGCTACAAAGATATTCTGTCAATAATGTGTCAATTGCATGTTTTATGTTCAATAATACTTTATACACAAATGATATAGGATCGTATCACCTTGCATCAATTACAATCAGCAAAATCATATGAATGCAAAAACTAAAAAGAGACTAGTTTTAATTATATAATTTCAACATCAAATTTTGAATACTATATATTCATTTATATCTATTTTAACATAATATTTTCATTTTTTTGCACACATGTTTCAAGAATAATTAAAGTAAATACAACTGTCTCATTATTGTCAACATTTTTTCCTTAAAAACTAAATGGTAATTTTTTTCAAAGATAATAAAATAGGTTATCTTATATGGTTTGAGTTGACTTAATTCAAACAAGATTCCAATCGGGTCTAATAAAAAGACTCGATTTATGTATCCCAATCGAGATCAAATTGATATATATATATTAACTATTAAGGTGCATTTGAACAAGATTTTATTCATCAGTTCTATTTGGACCATCCTATTTGATTAGTATTAACCTTTAAAGTGAGATGATATGAGTATAAATGCGATTATTCTTTTAGGGTATGGAATACATTCTAGAGATAAAAGTGCAGCAACATGATGAATATATATGATATATGAATGGTTGAACTATTAAGATGGTTACATTTCTACATTAAAATTTAGTTCACATTCATAACCTCGCCAATGTGAAACAATAAGGGAAAGAAAAGGGTAGGGAAGAGAAACTGAAATGACCCACTTGCTCTTAATTTTTACCTCTTCTAGGCTTCAATTACCCTTTAATGATTGCATATCATAGACCAAATTGTCATCTAGTCATTTCCTTATACAATAAATGAATAAATGAGACTCTACCTTTGCCCTAATCAATGGCTAATCCAACATGTAGATTACTAAAACATCACCCATTTTGCCTTATATTAATCATAAAAATAAAATCACCTTTAGCACCAATATTACTCCCCTCTCACTAGGACATATATAATTGCCCATGATATATGAAAAAAGACTTATATAAAGATGTATATATGTAGATACAATTAATAAAATCTTCACAATACATTAAAAATTTAATTCCAATTAAAATTTTGTCTTTAATAGTAATACCAAAAAATATAAATACATTTATCTCTAAATGACATATCGTATATGTTCCCATATAATTTTTTTCCCAATATATGTTCTATTTTCCTTGCATCAAGTTGGCATGGATAACAAGTGGCACAGGTGGTGAGATCAAGTAGATTATGTCAACTAAGTTGAACATATCATATCACAATCTTTTGTTGGGTTATTTGTAAGTACCTTAGAAAATGCTTATTATGCTTTGAGGCATACCCTGATCAAGTAGATTATTATACTTGAGGTGTTTTAATTTCTCTATGATTTGGTTGATTTCTTTTTTGGTTTCCTACAGGTATCCTCGCACTGGAGGCAATCATGTCTGAGCCGGGAACATCCACAGGTACGTGGGGCTAACTCTCCTAGCGAACATTTTTTCATCTACAAGACTCGAACCAGAGACCTTGCTTAAGGAGAATCAAACATGTACTACTTGAATCAACGCCCGTTGGTGATTCGGTTGAATTTGATTAGTAGGACCATTGAATTGACAACACGTGCACAAGGAAAATTTTATAATAGGTGTTAACACCTTTTTAATTTATCAAATTTTGATGTTGTAAGCAGCTTATTTGTTTGCTTCAAACAAAAAGTTGGGTGTACTGTGATATCGCCCGCATAATTTCTCTCTCATTGAGCCAAATAAGTAATATAAGGTTGAAAGTTGAAACCATTATTTCTCATTATTTGACTCCTAGTTCCTATCATGCACTTAGTAGCAATTATTCACCAATTGAATTCAATCTAAATGAAATTAATCAACCGATGAGAATGTAAAGCATATCTCGAATTTTACTTTTCTTCTTTAACCAATAGATGGTGTAGAAGTGTTGATATTTTTTTTGGGTATAATCAAGAGTATCCCCTTAAATTATGGGCAAGGAACTACTCCATTTATTTTGGGTGTATAATTATCACTCCTAACAAGTACCATTCTTATGATCGAATTTTTAACATTTTGGCATACTAGAAATTCAATGGGAACCACTATATCAACGTATTTTCATGAAACCCTTATCTTATTTCTTTTCTATTTATTATTCAATTGGGTGTACTTTAATCATGCTATTTCTAAAAATTATGACTCCTATCATAATCATCTTTTGACATTTATTTAACTTAACGTGTCCAACTTCTTTATCATAATGATTATACCTTTTCTTTTTTTGCAAATCTAACATTAAAAGTTTAACGACTATATGATTAAGAGGTCTCTATCCCTTTATTCTTTACTAACTAATTAAGAGCCAATGATGACAAAGAAGAAGATGAGAGGCTTAAGTAATCACATTTAGGATCTGGAATTTTCTTTAGGAAGGTCTAAGTGACCCTTTACTTTTCGTTAATATCAAAGTAGTAGGGCACTTACATCTTGAGATTGGAATAATCTATAGGTGTAGTCACAATCTTAGGGTAATAGGTTCTTTTGAAGTTTTCCTAATTCTTTTGAAGACTATTTGTAGTATACCTTCAATATTACATATGATTGAATTGAGTTTTCACACTATTTCATGTTTTCACAAAAACATGCACGATTTCAATTATTAGTAGATAGCATCCTAACCCTAATTTAAAATCTTAAGTAAAACAATGATTGTGTTGAGTTTTCACAATCATATATCAAATAGTGTAATATTTATATATTATTAGTGTAAAGTTTCTTTACAATTAATGTTAATAAATTATTTATTATTCACATATATTTTTAACACATGATCGTGAATGAATGATTAATAACATAAATAACATTTATAGTGTACATACGGTTATATTTTTTTCATATTAAAATGAATGTGTCATAAGTAGTTTTAAGTGAGATATTGTCTAAATATCATATATTGTGAATGCTAAAATAGTTAGAAAACTCAAAAAAAATTTTAGTTTGGCATCACACTTGAGTGGTTGATCCAACTATATCTTTTGTGCCCATTCTCTTTAATGATGATTGAAGCAAAGCATAATATTTTAGCTGGACATGTCCATGACATGAGGACAAATCTCCTGAATTATGTTCTTTTGACAAGCAATAATGCAGACAATAGTAAACAACTAGTTAATTTTTTATTGAAAAAAGATTATGAAATAGTTATTTTACTTTTATTTAATTCTCCTCTTTTTGTTTTGTTGAGGAGGAAAGTGAACTAATATATGTTAGAATCGGATGGGTAGGACACTGCCAATTCTTAAATTAAACTTTAGGTACATAGAGTTTTTTTTAGTTTTTATAAGAAAAAATAAAAAAGATATTAGATATTCTAAATGTGAACAAAAAAGTCTTATATTCTATAAAGGTAGATTTTTATTTTTATAGGCAAATATTAGTAAGTTAGTATTTTGTAATGAATGAGTTAAAGAATATATAAGTGAATAAACTCATAGACCTAATGCCTTAAGATTTTCGATTAAGATGTGGTGTCAAACTCACTTATATAATTTTTTCACTTATTCTGTTGAAAAATGTTATAGCATATGGATGAAAATCTCTCAAAATAAGCTTTGTGGGTAAGTGATTCATTAATCCCTAGGTTAATTGTACTAATGTGATTTTGTGGGAGAAAATTAGGAAAAGAAAATGAGCATTAAGATCTTTATAATCACCTAATAAGAGGTTTAGATAATGTTGTGTCTAAAAAATGTGTATATATATCTTAAACAATTCATTTAAGAGAAAAAGATGTACGCATTGACAATGTATGAGTTTTATATACTGTCATTATATCATTCACCATTGTTATTTAATTAATATTAACTTTTCAAAAAAATAAATAATCCAATTGAATAATGGATGATGGAGTGCATGTGTATAAATAATTTTTACACTATCAGTGCATAGATTTTACACTCTTCATCTAATTATTACATGTTTCTTATACTTAGTAATAGGTTATTACCATTTACCAGAATAGATTTCCAATTAGTACTTTCTTTTATGATTGAAGCTTGAAGTTTGTTTCTTGACGATTTAGAACAGCCAAACATGTCAAGAAGTGTACTATACAATAGAAATATTTGAAAAGAAAATAGTATGATAACAAGGACTGAACAAAGATTAAATAATAAACTTTGTTTGATTAGGGTGGAGGGGAGTGAATTCTAAAGTTTCATTAATTTCGTAGTACATTATGCTTCTATAATTAAAATGGACAATGATTATGATGGATTGAATATTTTTGGACGAGATGATCACTAGACCCAAAAACTATTCCATATTTTTACCTTTATTTATTTATTGATGGGTAGGAAAAGTAGTGTAGGATTAAGTGCTTATGATTAAGCCAAAAAATTATAATTGTTAATCAAGACACTACTTTATTTTCTTAAACCAACATTAAGTACCATGATTCAATCTGCCAAATCTTGCAAAGGCATCATGTTACATCATCACTAACTTTTCTTTTCTTTTAATTTGCACACAAAAACCAAAAGGAAATGAACATTTAGAGGGGTGATGGAGATAGATCACATATCTTGAATAATATCATATTCTCTGTTTTGAATCAATCAGAATATCACTTTTTATTTTTAAAAGTTTTCTTTTATTCATATAGTAGCATATCATTGACTCGGATAAAGAATGAGACACTGTTGAAAATAAATAATCTCTTTTCCTGAGTGACACCCCTAATGGGTGGATTGATTGGTGCCCATGATTCACTATTAATGGATAACAAGATTTTGAGGGCTGAAGACATAAAAGCTAGTGAGTGGGATGTTAATTTCTGAGACTTTTTGTCATGTCTTAACATTGCCACTAATTCATATTATTTGTGTCATATTTTTTATTATCCTTAAGCTTTTGTACTTTATTAAGTTACCCCAGGATTATTATGTTGATGCCTTGTTCATTTAATAATCAGCTACTTGCACTCAACTAGATTCCTGTAAGAAACATAAATCTCTAAACTTATGTCACCAAGATTATTCGTTTTCAAACTTTTCATTATGTCACTATGTTGATATTTATTTCCTTTAACCAAAAAGAAGAAATCTTTATTTTCCTTTCGGGCCCCTATGTTTCTGGGTCCAGGTTTTATATCTTTCTATGATAGACTAAATTCTACTTTTGTCTCTTATCTTTTGTGATCATGCATTGTTAGTTCTTCTACTGATTTTCAGTCACAAACTTTACTTATGTAGCTAATATACTGTTAATTCATTTTCTTGGTACTACGAACAACAAGGTAATGAATTAATCTTTTTCGGTGTGTGTGGTTGTCCTTCCTAACAAATATTGATTTCAAGAATCGAACATTTGATTTTTTGGTCCTTTTGAAGATCTAGCGGAGCCTTACACCACTATATCAACATCTTGTTGGTGTCGCTAATTCTTTAAAAAAAAGAATGCATTGATAGGGTTCCTTAATTATTAAAATAATAAAATTAATACAATAAGTCAATAACAATAGTAATAGGTTGATAAGTGTCTTGAATAATTATGGATAGAAAGGTTAACATACACAATTTGACACTCTATTAATATCCTCATAATACATGTCTTATTAACAAGCAAACAAACAAGTCAAGTTGATACTTATATAAGAAAGTTCTATCATTTAATTGACATAAGATGGGAGAATGGATTAATAATGGAGAGATCAAAAAGTTGGGAAACTAAATATCATTACAATAAAATGAAGGGGGTGAAATTTTATAATCAGGAGAGATCAAAAATACAATTAAACCTAATAAAATAGTGATAAAAAATGCCATAAAAGCTAAGGGGAATGACCAAAACATTGGAGTTACCTGTTAGTTGATGTGTTTCCTTGCCCTAATGTTATAAGATTAACCAAGGATACCCATGCAAACCCTAAAAACATTTCACAGAAAAGCTCAAAGCCATATATTTTAATTATATTTTCGCATTTGGTGATGAAATGATGCTTGAATTCAACTATTTTTAATAGCATATACATTATTGTTTGTTGTTAAAAAATATCAATTATTATTAATGATATAAGAAAAGTTATAATGTAAGCAATGATTTAGATAAAATATTCCCTATATTTGTTTATAGTATACGTTTTTTTTCCAAATTTTTTGATGAATTTTTGTGTGATATAAGATCATGATTATGTAAGACCGTATTTTGTTTTGTTAATATTTTTTTTTACACATTTCCATAATTATATTTTTCTTTAAAATTTAACCAATTCAATTTAAAATTAATCATAAAACATGAGTTGAACGTTGAACATAAAACATAAAAGACTTAGAAAATATAATTTATTAAATGGTAGATTGTTATTGTATAAAACAAGTGAGAGCATTCATGTCAAGGAATTGGGCCTTAAGCCTTAGATGAGCCATATTATTTATATATATATAATTAGGGCCATATCTAAATGAATATTTTTTGGGGTACATACATCTAAATGAATATGAAAGATAATATGTAAGACAAGACAAAGAGTGTATTCACCAAAATGAAGAGGGAGAAAAAGGAAATTGAAGGTGAAAAAATAGTTTGTTAACCCTTGATGGTTTTTTGATGGATAGGGATGGAAGATAAAGAGAGCAAATATGGATAAGACTAAAGCTTCAATATATATTTGATGTGGAGAGTAGAAGACACCATCATTTGTGACTACTAGACATTTATTTTACTCATTTTCTCCATGATTTCCTTAAATGAGTGTTGTTTTAGTAACTTAGCTTCAACAGAGAAAGAACTGAAGGAAGAAGAATTAGGAGATAGGGGGAGAGTTTTTTATGTGCCAAGTTTAATAGTTATTGGAGGTTCAAAAATTGTCTTTTGGAAAAACATTTTACATTGCCGATTTAAAACTAAACAACTTAGTTTCCGCATATCTCAATATTGGACTCTCTAATACTAAATTCTCTAACAAGTCCAAGATATAATTAGGGATGAATGTGATGAAGATATACCAAACACCATGATACCCCATATCGGGCTTCATATGTTTTAGGCATGCAAAAATAGTTTCTAATAGGTAAATTCTAATTATAAATTAAGCAAGAATTATAGACGTTTGCTTTACCATAATCCAAAAGTTTGACATATATATATATATATATATGTATATATATATATATATATGTATATATATATATATATATGTATATGTAATCTAAAGCAATAATCACATTATTATATACAACATCACCAACCATATACCATATACCATATACTATATGCTAAAGTTGTAAATTATGTTTTATGGGAAATCCAAAAGAAAATGCTCCAAAAGGTTGATCTATGCTTGTTGATACGTTTGGGAAGTTTAAAGGTGGTGGTTCTTGGTGTTGCTTCCAATTTCTCAAGCTTCAAGCTTATGCTTAATATGTTCCACATAACCTCAGCATCTTTGTATCCACACATTTGTACATCATCTCGAAGCTTAAGAATCCCACTTGCTCCGCCGCAATCGCCGCCATAATCACCCATACTACCACCATTCCCTCCTCCACTAGCCCCACCTGCTCAAATTTTGATCAAACTAGTTGATATGAATGAGTGTTTGAAAGAAATAAAGACATAATAAACATGCAACTTTTGGTATAAGATTAATAATTAAGGATATATATGATTTTATTAATATATTGTGATGAATGAAAAATGGAGAATTGTAGGAATGTAGGGTAGAAGAGGAACTAGATTTGCGAAGCTTGAAACGGGTTGAGAATGAATTCCAAGTTCTAAACTTATGCCACCAATTCATCTTTCAAGTCTACGTAGACTCTTAGGTGTACAAGATTATATGTGAATGGGATCATTTATATTTATACCGTGCATAGTACCTGGAATTGGATTATATTTTCAGAACTAAATCAGTTGAGTAAAATATTTTAGAGAATAAATTAGGTGAATGAAAAATATACTATATTCGTATAGACATCGGTATAAAATATAGATTAAATTATACTAACACTATAAGTTTTAGTGAAATTTCATAAACTACTCATATATTTTATGCACTTACACAAATTTCATGATACATACTCATCCATTTTCTTAAATCTAATGGACCATAAAGGTTAAACTTAAGAGTTATTTAAGATTTCTCTTTTTTTCTCTCATCATTTATTTCACTCACCATTACGTTACGTTGGATTTAAGAAAATTGATGGTTGAGATTGAGTATACTATATATATATATATATATATATATTACTTTGACTACCTCTGCATGAAAGATAAGTGTAATCTTTTAAACAAAAATGGATGAGAAATGTAATTAAGTTAAACAAAATATGGTATATTGTGGAGACAAGTCTAAATAGTATATGAGTCTATATCTCTTCAATATTTTTAGTTTGTTATAATATAGTATAAGAGTGATTTAAACAATATATTAGAATTATTGATGCATTTTATAACGAACAAAAAATAATGAACAAACATCGACTTTTATATTATTTCAATTTGTTTAATTTATACAATATGCTATATTTTGCTTAACTTAATTACATTCATCACTATTTTTTGTTTAAAATATCGCACTTATTTGTCAGGCATGGATATATAATGTAATACATGAATACAAATATGGGTGATCTGTATAGGTACAAAAAAGAGATAAGTGATTTATATAATTTTACTAAAACTTAGAGGATGTCAATATATTTTACGGTAAAATATAACATTTATTTATACTACTATATAAATGTAAAACATGTCTAAGGGGTATATAGGTAATTGAACACACGTGATTTCTATATCCAAACTTTACCCTTGCTACTATATAAACGCAAAATATATGTAAAGGACATTAAGATAATTGAACATGTATAATTTCATTTAATTCTATTTATATACTTAAATGATGGTAATTTCATTTGTCACTTATACAATGCAAACAATTTTGCAATAATTGGATGCAAAAAATGATCAAGAGGTTTATATGATTACTTTAGGTTACTTATGTTCTTTGAGACACTCAAAAACTAAACAACTTAACCTCTTTATGTCTTATATGATTATATCATGTTCATCTTTGATCCAATTTTTCAGATAAGGAAGATCACACTTTTGAAAATGTATCGAAATATAATTAAAAGATACTTACTTAAAAGATACTTCTTTTCTAATAATTTATATCATGTAGAGATTCTACGCTCAATCCAAATTATACTCAAAATTATAATGTCATGTATAATTAAATATTTAAACAAAATTATGATACCATGTTCTCTAAAATAAAATATATAAAAATTAAATATTTAATACTTGAAAATAAGAATGTGGGTCGACAGATATAAAATATTTGTTGTTATACTAGTATATATAACAAAAGAGTACGATACTCTCTCCCTCTTTCTGTAATTTTTATTGTAATATAATTTTAACTATACTACACATAATCATAAAAGTTGTTAAAATATATTAATTTAATCTTATTTAATATGGTAATTTTTTTGTATAATGAAAGATATTCCCTCACCCTAATTAATAGTCGTAAAAACAACAAACTTTTAATTAATCTCATTTATAAAAATTATATACTTTTACAAACAACTGGAGTGACTCAAAAGATATAATAACAACACAATAGTAAAAAATAACAAATGATTCATAAAAGGTATAAAGAATAATCAAAACTTTCTAAATAATAGTAAAGACGAATGAGATAGTGCATCCATAAATAAAAATGATATATTGGGTCCATAAGAATGAGGCATATAGAGAATATATGAAGAGAATAATTATGAATGGCACCGAAATCCATAGGAGGTGCAAGGCGTCTAGTGTTGGAACATTTCAGCAGAACACAAGACCCCAAAATTGTGCTTGGCTTTGTTTGATTTTGAGGTTTTGGCTCTTGTTCCACTTCTTAATGTGGCATTAACGTATTGATATGGGTTTTGTTTCGGCTACTCTTGTCACCTTCCATCAATCCTCTTAAATGGTCCACGTTTGTATGCCACACTCATGACTCCTTAGTCATGAGCTGTATATATGACCACATCTTGATTTCACTATTTCTACATATATATTTTTTGGGTGTGTGATTACTCCTCTCAACAAGTGTCACTCACAAGAAACGAATTCTTCATCTTTTGGTCTATATAAGGTATTTCTATATTTATTAAGCACTTAAAACTAATATGTACATATTAAAAAATATATAAGTAGTTATAATTGTAAAGTTTATCAAAAAAAATATATTATCCTTCTAAAACTATATATTCATTTGTTGTTATGGAAAGTGGGGTTTTATTAAAATAGTTATGAATTATTTTTTGATCGGGAAAGATAAAATTATTTATTAAAAATAAAGAGAGTTACAGATGTTTCGAAAGTAAGAAACAAAAGATATAGACCATAAGTAATTTCAAGTCAATGTCAAAACAATTTAACTCGTTAGAAATGTAGTCTATTTAATTAAAAGTGTATCTGTCTCTCTAATTGATTCAAAGTCAAGATTTGATTCTAGTAGATTCAAGAATTTTCTGTAAAGACAACATGATAAAGTTAAAAATTAAGTCATTCATAGAAAGCCAAATAGTTTAGGTAGTGACTAGCCAGATGACACTCCAAACTTTTGAATAACACATGTGAGGTATGATGCCCATGTGAGTAGTAAAATGATGAATATGATGAAAAGGTGGAAAAATGCAGATGTTCAACCAATTATAAAGAAGATGTCAGACTGAATAAGTGAGAGTACATGAAGAGAAAAAGTGGTTGTTATTGAGAGTATGATGGTGATTAGTATAAACAAAAATGTTATAAGCTGATCTGGCTGAGTACTGTTTGGACTTGTTATGGCGCTACTCTCACGAATCAGGTGTATTTTTCTGTAACCCAACATATCGAAGTTCCTGCAAAAAAAAAAAAGTTTTAGTTAGTTCAAGTTCCTATTTAAAAATTTGATGTCTCTAGGCTAAATTCCAAACCTAATTAGTTTTTCCCGACTAACTTCCTAACTCGTTGACATTTCCACCGTGAAGTAGACTAATAGAATGAAGTCTTCTAAACCTACTAGACAAATTGGCAAGACCAATCCAATGGTCATGTTAGATTATTTACATAATATAATTATAAATGAATATAAGTAGTATAGATTATTTTATGTTACACAAACTTTTATTTTTGAACAAATAAATATAGGGGAAACAATCAATATCAAGTTTCTTCAATATAGTTTGGAGTTTTTAAATTTGAAATATTGAAATGAACCGATTGTCACTGTTATCTTCGAGTCAGAAACGTAATCCACATGGCAAAATGACAATTTTGAATAAAGAATTAAGCATAATTTATGAATTCAAGGGGTTTTATGGAAACATTAATGATATAATTAAGAGTGAAAAAAATAAATGGGTTTAAACTGAAAGAATTTACCTTTTTATAAGTATAACACCCCAATTCACATGTGACCTCACAAACCCATGAATATACTGAGTGTGTCACCCACTAGCTTAAATACCTCATGCAATATTTTGTTTCCCACAAATAGGAGCCTTATGCGACTCAAATTCATGACCTTAAGGACAAATAGTCATTATTCACATAAGTCGCTACCATTTAGCGCATATCTTTCTTTTTTTGTAACACCCTAGATCTGACATCCAACCTCCTAGGCTTATAAATATATTAAGCGTGTCACCCACTAGCTTAAATACTCATTGCAGTATTTTATTCCCCACAAATGGGAGCCTCACACAACTCGAACCCGTGACCTCATGGATAAATAATCACTTTACCCATCCTTAGCTTAATAACACGCTCAGTGTATTCATGGGCATGTGAAGTTGCATGTCAGGACTGAGGTGTTACAATAAACAAATATATTAAAATGAGTATCAAGGGTGTCAACCCAATTACAATTTATAGAAAAGATCACTACATGTAACATGGTCAACATTCCATTGGGCAAAGGTGTAAGAAAAAGAACCTAAATTTCTAGAAAACCAAAGCCAAAATCTAATTTAGATAAATCCATAATATGAATGAAGCTAACATTCCTCTCCCTAAAAAATTATCTCATTCCTCATATTCCAAATAGAACAAATAACAGTAAACTACAACATTCTCCACAAAGATTTACTTTTACTTTTACTAATTTTACACAAAGATTCATGAACCTAAAACAAATTCACAATTGTATTCGCCAGGATAATCTAAATTTGGAGTACATTCCCCGACAACGGTGCCAGAAACTTGTTGAAGTTTTTGTGTATGGCAAGTGAAGCATATCGTTCAAGTAACAAAATCGGTAAATACCACGATATCGTCCTCATAGAACAAATTAGATCTATATTATTTTCTAAAAAAGTAGATTGAGTACATATGTACAAGGATTTGAATTGATGATGTTCATTGAATTGATTCAATCTTCAATCTTTAATTAATGTTTTTATTTTTGTTTTTACAGTAATTCTTAACGGCTACAGGGACGGTGACCCGAACTATGTGAAATATCTTAATTTTATTATGCACTTAGATGATTTCTTTGACTGAGGGTCACTTTGAAGAATGAACAATTGTTGATGTTAATTTTTTTGTTATTGTTTGTCTTTTGGATGGTTGTGCAAACTCCACTAGCATTGTTAATTTTTACTTCTATTTTGAGCATTGATGAACATTGTATTTTGGCAACATATATAACTATTTAATTTATGGTAATCTTGAAATTTTTGCATCTGTTCTACAATATAGCTCATCAAATATTCCTCGTGTTGTATTAATGTGTGTCTATGCTGTTTAGAATATGTGTTGTTGTGTATAATTAGTATGATAACGCCAATGTATAACGATGTTCGTTGGAGGAAGCATTGTTGTATGTATGAAATACAACAACATCAGTGTATGCGTTGTTAAAGCATGTCAATATTTTACTGCGCTTAAGTAGACAGCCCTCAAAAACGCTATTATATATCTAAAATGTACGCTTTTGAATTACAACTCTAGCGTAGTGAAAAGAGAAATTCACTAAATGGATATGACAGCCCAACATATATAAAGAGAAGGGATGGGTATCCTCTCCTGGAAGTGCCACTACTCGATGAGAATTGTTACATGTGGCAAAAAAAACTTCGGCGACTACAATTTTAAGTTACTTTTCAATAAAAAATTTAAAATTAAACAATCACTTTCTCCTCATATTCTAGTATTGGACTCTCTAATATCTGAGAGTAGCTGGATAAATGAGAAGATAAAGATAAGTAATGAAGACTTAAATATAAGCTTTTTAATAACCCAACTCTTTTGAGAATTTTCTACATGCACCAAACTTCTTTAGAACTTTAGTAATGGAAATATAATCAACAATAAGGTAAATAAAGCATATTTGTAGTTTAGAGACATTACTCCCCTTACAAGATCCATCAAGCATCTACAAGTAGATTTTCTAACATGAAGATAACCAATCACACTTGTTCCTATGTAGCCATCATCTAACATAGGTTGGTAGCTCCCAAATCATAAACAAACTCTTGAGGTGCCTCTAAAATACTTCACTACTTGTTGGTGTTTATTACAAGTAGATTCATCTCTTCTTTCCCCTTTTCACTTGTAGGTAGAGGTTGGAACAAGATAAGCTTAGATATGAATAACCTTGCATGTATTCCAAACTTAAAGCCTTGACTTATGAGTTTGGTATAAGACAAATTTTAAGGCATGCTCTTACCTATTTTAAAACTTAACCTAAGCTAAGCCTATTTAGTGTGTGTATTCAATAAAATAAAAAAATAAGCTTTCAAGTATAAAATGCCAGTAAGACATAAACTATAGATACACCAATAGGCCTATATGGATAGATAAGTCAACAAAGTCTTTATCTATAAATTTACCAAGAAACCTTGGCGTATAAATATGTCAATAAGGCTATAGTTTAAATATGCAAATAGGCATTAGCCTATACACATGGCAATTTGATTTCACATTCATATTAACTAAAACTTAAAAGATAAATATAAATAAGTTATCAGAATTTTAACATTCCAAATCATATAATAAGAGTTTTCTATACAAAATCTATAAGTCATAAGTCATGTGTATAACTTTTATTTAAGATTCATTAATATTTAACATATGAATGGTACATAATGAATTCACAATGAAAAAAAAAGCTACATTGTTAATACATAGTTGTGAGAACCGGATCGTACTAGACGGTCCGACTAGTCTGATCGTAGTTGAAAATGGCTTTGGTTTACAGTCTTAAACGAATAATGGTTAGACTATTTTGAATCGGAGAAATTCCAGTCTGACCGTGTTAAACCTAGTTAAATCGGATTAACCCGAGAAGTAAACCGGGCAGTTCACTTAAAAATTAAAAAAATAGAATACTACTCTCATATTTTGTTTTACTCCGATCCAAAAAAATATGAAGAAATGTCACTTCAATATAATTATACATGATTATTAATTATATAAAATTTTACATTTATATATAATTATATATTCTTAGATAAAAACTATTAATTATATATGAAATTATCTAGTTAAACTGGACGGTTTAACTGTTTAAACTGATTAAACCTAATACGTGACATTTTCCGGTTTGATGTCCGGCTCGGATTTCATAACATTGTGTTAATATGTAAATATTAAACTCATGACAAAATTAATAATATCACAAATGTATTTAACCTAATATTATCCAACAATAGAATAATAATAATTGAAGGCAGTGTTGCTAAAACAGTACCGATTATCAAACCGATCAGGGTACTGGTATAGTGGTACACTGGTTCAACCCATGGTTCAGTAATTAAACCGCATACCAGTTAAACCGGACATACCTACTTATATTTATATATATAAAAACCTATAACAAAAAAAATTCCAAATAGGTAGATACTCAAATTTATAATCCATATTTATAATCTACTCAAAATTCACATAAACAAACAAATTGAAGTCTTTAACAAATTCAAAGTCTAAATTACAAAACATATATCAATCCAAAAGTATCACTTAACAACCGCAAAATATAAATAAATGACACAAGTTCACAACTCACTCTACAAAACAAATAAATTTAGAGTTTTAACATTTAACACCAAGGAGTCAAAGTTGTCTCATATCGATATTATATTTTTCCACCAAATCCTATTTTCAGACACTACTCCAAGATTACACAAATGTCACTGAGATTACACACGAATGTTAGGAACCAAAAGGTGTAATCTATGTATGCCATGGAAGCATGTGCCTTGAAGTGTTGAAGAAGGGATGGAAAGATGGGTCACCTTGTAATGGGTTTTTAAGTTCTTAAGTTTTTTATTTCAAAAAAAAATATGTGTATAAACCGGCCGGTTTAGTAAAATATCGGCCGGTTCATCGATTTTGACCTGTTTTTGACCGGTTTCGATACTTGATCGGTTCAACACATGTACCGTACCGGTTAGGGGTCTAGTTCACCGGTTTTCTGGTTGAACCAGCTGGTACGAAATGGTTTTTACAATATTAGTTGAAGGGAATGTAAGGCGGCATTCGATCTTCTTGTATCGTATTAGGTCAAATGTTAAATGTTTGATTCCTAGAAATGACATTTGTTGAAAAGAATAGTTACACACCCCCGAAATGTATTAATTTCTTACTCATAATATGAGAAGATATCCTTTAACTATCTCACAAAAATAATTTCAGTGATATGCATGTGTGAGAGCCTCTTTTAACTTTTATTATGCCATTATAATTATATAATATCTGTACAAAGCTCTAAAGAAGGTTTTATTCAAACTTGATAGCATTCATAAGACTTTTATGTGAGGGAATAAAAAGGTATCAAATGAATAGCTTGGGTGTCATGGTCAGAGATCTGTAGAACAAAATCTCTTGGTGGCTTTGGTGTAAAAGACTTATCTTTCTTCAATGATTCATTGGTGGGAAAATGGAAGTGGAAAAGAATTCAAAAGATAGATTCATTATGGGTGAAGGTGATAAATTACAAATATGGTTATGAAACATTGATGGCTACTTTGAATTCAACTTCAAGATGGAGGGATTTAGGAAAAGTGGGATCTTCACAAGGGCCTAGTCGTGGTTTGATGCGAAACTTTGGAAGGAATTTGGAGATAAAATTTATATACTTTTCTAGTTTGACATTTGGTTTGGTCAACAGAGCCTAAAAGTGGCATTTCCTAGGTTATTTTTGCTCGCATTTCATTTTTATACCCATTTCCTAAAATTTATATACTTTTCTAGTCACGGAATGTAGTTATTGGATTAATGATCACTGGACTTGAAAAGTGCATGGAGGAGAAATTTACTTGCTAGGGAGGAGAAGTTGGTCATATATATAAGTCTTGATTGGCAATTGCATATATATAGATCACTCTTCTTAAACATAAAAATAAATTAAAATATAATTTTAGTCCTTTAACTGATAATAATTTAATTTAAAATATATTATTTAAACCACCTAAAGTATAAATTCATGTCATTTTTAGAATATTGTCTTAGTGTGAGTGGATGAGGAACTAATATTTTTTTATATCTGTAGTTGACTTTAGAATCTTCAAAATCTAATTTACAGACCAAAACTATTTAAAATGGGTATAAAAATGGTTTTTGTGTTTTGTCCTAAAAAATGAATTGACAACTTCAATAATTACGGAGATGATAAAATCTTTTATTTTCATTACCTCCTCTAAATTATGTGAGCGTAGAATTTGGATGCGACAATAAATATAGGTGTTAGTGATCAATTTAGATCGGTTTTTAGGCAAAAAGTTATTTGATCTGAATATATAAATATTATATGGTTTGGTTTGGTTAATTTACATTAACAAATCCAATCGGATCCAAAAATTTATATGTAATTTTGATCTCTAGTTTGGTTTGTTTTTTTTAATAAAAAATATCAAATCTAACATAATTTTATAATGTATGTCAAGTTTACATAAAAACATGTCTATTTCAAAATAAGGAGTTTAATTTTTTCTCAAAGTGTCAAATTTAAAAAAAGATCAATAAATATACTCCAAGACTCCTCATATCAAATGTGATACATGTATTTATTTGAACATTAATAATATTTATTTAAAATAAAAATAAGAATGACAACAAAAATAATAACAAGGGGGGAAATAAAATATCATGAAAACAACACCAAGATCACACCAACATAATTTTAATAATAAGAAAAACTTAATTAATAAGTTTAACAATTAAAATATATGGAAAATGTAAATTTTACATTATCATTGTAGGATTAATTAAATTTTAAAATAAAGTAATATTTTAGTGAATATGATTTCAGTATTGATTCAATCTAGTTTATGAAATTGGAACCAAAAGTCGATCTAGACCATCGTTCTTCTAAAAACCAGTTCAATATAATCCTAACAGTTTTGGTTTTTTTGCTGTTTCGATTTCTATGGACTGGTTTTTGGTTTTTTTTTATCGCTCTGGTTCTGAACACCCCTACAAGTAACTCGAGTATTATAGACTAAAATCATAATTTTTATATATAAGAAACTAAAATGAGAGATTATTGTAACAAAAAAAAAAAGATTACTACATTATCCTAAGTCAAACTATCTTGAGTCAAAGTGAGTATTAAATTCTTTTAGCGTTTAATTTACTCTTATTATAACCTCCTAACAATGAAATTGAATATCATCAAATGGCAAACAATTATGAGGATAGAAAAAACTGATTTCCATGCCTTTAAAAACATTATGTTCCATCCAACATATAATATATCCGAACAAAGACTTGAGTTTCAACCATTTAATACTTATTCCTTTTTCCATTGTCCATAACGCGACTTCATTTAAAGTGAAAAATCATAGACAATTAAAGAAAATGAAAGTGTTAATCTAGATTAAGTTGTAATTTTTAATCAACAAAAATATGCACATGGCCAATATCTATGTTACCCCAGTTCTATATAATATATTAGATATGTGGGCACAGGGATATTTTTGTATTTTTATATGATTAATTAACTAATGATGTTTGATACAGAAATTTCAATATCATTAGTCAAATTATGAGCTCCTAAGTCCTAATACCCTATAATTCAATGCTGCTTTGGAATTTGTGATTGTTGTTATTATGGACCACATCACAAATAACAACATTGTTTCCTTCATTGGGCTTCAATAGTTCCTTGCAAGATGAACATGTAGTCATGGTTGCAACTTGAGAGAGTCTAACTTTTAGGGCACATAGTTCCTGTAATTCCTTCTTCAACCTTAGGTTCTCATTGGTTAGTTTTTCACAACATTTCTTCAAGGACTCACAATCTACTTCTGTTTGTTTCAGCTTGGTCCTGAAAATTCAATATATCACCACCAATATTAAGCATAGTGCACAACAACAAAAATGTTCAATCTTTTAGGTTTAGTTTGAGAGTTGGATTTTGGAGAGGAAGAAAGGGAACGGGAAGGCTTATGAGTCATCTCACAAATGTATTTCATAGTCCACAACAACAAAAATGTTCGATCTTTTAGGGTTAGTTTGAGCGTTGGATTTTGGAGGGAAAAAAGGGAATGGGAAGGCTTATGAGTCATCTCACAAATGTATTTCATAACTCTCAAACTTTCTATTTCCCTTCCTTCCTCTCCAAAATTCAACCCTCGAACTAATTCTTATAGTCTAAACCAAGGTTTTTAGTTTTGGTTTCGGCCATAATTATGGTCGGTGACAACATTAAGGTTTTGGTTTATGACTCTAGAAATTTAACATTACATCACAACCATAATTATGATTGCATCAGACAACTTTAGACACAACATGTAGTTCAAAGTTTTTAGAATCTAGGCAACTATGACTTTGATTTAAAACTTTGCTCTAAACTAAAATTTAGTAAGAAAAGGAACCAAATACTAAAAAGTTTAAAATTGATGAACAAGAGGAAAAGTCTAACAAGGAGATAAAACCAAAATTGAACACCCCTAGAATGAAAATAATGAAGTTATTAACACAAGTCAACAACATACCTTGCTCTTCTGTTCTGAAACCAAACTTCTACTTGTCTATGCTTTAAATTCAATTTCTCAGCAAGTGCATGTTTCTGAGCCTGCATGTGTGGAACAAAAACTAACCCATTAATTTCCTTTACCTTGTGGCTAGAACCATGCAATTAGCCTCTAATCAAATAACACAAGTTCAGAACTGATAAATAAATATATTTGTAACATAGTATTAAATTATTAATCAATTATAGATATACTATAACTCCCCAACAAAAAAGAAAGAAATAATATACCATATGGTACATATGCATTATGAAAAATGAAATGGAAATAGAATTTTAGAAAAATGAGAATAAAGATTAAATGTGTTGTATGAATGAATTACCGGGCTAAGAGTGTTATGCATATTGAAACTATTCTCAAGCATAGCTGATTGCTCCTTTGTGAGCCTCAGTTTCTTTCTGCTACCATTCTTGTTATTGGTCATGTTATCATCACTCTTGGAATTTGGATCTTGGTATTCTTCATCATTGATTCTCTTCAAATTGAACTCTTTTACCTTATGATCATCATGATTCACATCAATGGCTTCTCCTTTTGGATAAAGGTCAAATGTTAGGTCCATGCAAGGAACATGTTTGTGAACTTTCTGCTTCTCCTTTTTTGGCACATACCCTCCAATTCCTAACCCTAGACTTAGACCAAAGGTGCATGGTTTATCACCTTCCATGGAAGAGAATAAGAAAAGAGAGATAGATAGAAATGGAGAAAATTTATCTAGAGTTCTTGTTTTTGAAAGAGGTGGATTTAATACAGATTTTACTATTGGAGTTTGGTCTTAGTCTTAAAGATATTCAATTGAAAAAATCAGTTACTTTGAGACCTCTTGTTTTTATCAGAATAAAAAAATTGCATGGAAATTATAGCACTCATGAGGACTTGTACATTAAATGCAATTATAAAGTAGGGGGAAAATAAAGAATTTATGAATACTCTTTTATGTTGTTACTTTTAAGTTTTAACTCAAGATTTTCTTTTATTGAATTAGTTATTTTCAATTATAAAATTAAAAACTGTTTGACCAAAAATAATGATAAAATAAGAATAAGAGACTAACATTGATTAAGCAACCAATGTAGAAAACTTATATTTACATTGGGAATATGTGTATTTTAAATACAAAATTTATGAGTTATAATTTTCAATGCAAATTTTTATTATCTTAATTCATTAATTAATTTTCTTATCCCAATTAATCACAACAATAAGAAATAACAGTAATTATAATAAGAGTCATGTTAATTAGTCTCTTATAAATATTAATAAAAAAATCATGATTATTTTTAGAAAAACTTTTTTTCCAAAATTCTTTGATCAATTTTCATGCAAACTTTTTCTTTCAGTACTCCTTCCTTATCATTCCCCTTAATAATAAACACAACAAGAAACAAAAACTCAACCAAAGAAGTAAAAACATATATTTTATAAGTTAGCTTTTAAAGGGATAAAGAGAAAGATAAGGTTAAGAGTCATAAAATATATATATAAAATAATTACGAAATTATTTTTCTTCTTACTTCCCATCCAAAACTAAATTCATAAATAAACACTTAAAATTTTGATTCCTCCTATGAAACCAAAACTTCCTTAATGATAGTTCCAAATTGTTAGAGCTAGTTA
Organism: Lupinus angustifolius; assembly: GCF_001865875.1. Lineage (NCBI taxonomy): Eukaryota > Viridiplantae > Streptophyta > Magnoliopsida > Fabales > Fabaceae > Lupinus > Lupinus angustifolius. The sequence goes on from NC_032022.1 coordinate 1,742,233, forward strand.
CTTGACTGTTTCATTCACAACACTTTCCTATGATAGTGCTCTGTCATGTCAGGTGGGTTCCAAAATCACAATTTCAATCATGTGTTACACTACTAAGTCTTTTCCGTACCTTTATATCTTACTTGTACTATAAGATTTTTGTACAAGAATTAACGATATTATCTCAAAAAAATGTTAAATAATTTGACACTATTTAAGTTTGTAAGTGATTTATTAGTCACTGATTTAATAATTATTCTCAATCACTACAAATATATGTTATAAGTGAATTTATTATAAAAATAAGGAGTTACAAAATGTAAATGATGTTATCACTATTTAAGAGTATCTTTAGCTAATATCATAAAAATATTTGTTAGACAAAAAATGAAATTTTTAATTGAAAAGCTAAGTCTATTAATTATTGGAATATTAAATTGTAATTTTTCAAGTAGGATTTTTTATGGGGAAATAATGTATGCATTGATTGTGGCTTATTCATCTATCATTTATATTTGATCATCATTGACATACCTCCAAATATTAGTAATACAAATAAATAATAGATAATGTATTGACTATATATAAATTTGTATATTAATAATATATAAATTTGTATATTAATAATATATAAATATTGCACTTTGTTATTATTTTAACCGGTCTTCTTGATGCATCGTTTAACATTACAATGTTTAACATGACTAGTGATATATTATTCTACTAAATCTTTCTACTCATAAGAAAGTGACAAATGTTACTTGTAAATCAATCATTAATAAATAAAACTTGTATGGAGACGTATACAACACATCATATTTAGTGACATATGTATTTATGTTTTTTGGTATTATCATTTAGGACTAAATTTTAATTAATGTGTTGTTAATATACATACGTCTACACATGAGTCTTTCTTTCATTAATAAACGAAGTATCAATATCATTTTATAACATATGTCACTTGCTCCTGGGTATGGTGATTTATAATATGATTCAGTAAAAAAAATGATTTATGTTTATTATTGTTGAGATAAATAATCCCAAAAATGACTATAGCTTCAACTCAATTCCCCATATAGGAAGGGATAATTATATTGATTATTGAGTGATTAGATGAGGTCCATATGAGGGGTCATTTTAGTGAGTTAGAATGACATTAATTTTAGAGTTATTGGTATAGCAACTGATTAGGTGACATAAATCCAACCAATTAATATTATTGTAGGTAAATGGGGTACTGTTTAAGCATTTCTAGTGATAAGAGAATCATTTAATTATGTGCTTCAGTGATTATTATTGAGGTTGGACCAAACTTATATTTAGTATTTCTATATGTCAATGGCTGAATGTTCAATGAAAAACTGTTCAATGTGATGACACGTTACCCAAGTGCTAAGGCAAAGAGACCCAATAGCAATACTAGTAATACATTTTTTTACACTCTTTTATGATTTCTTTTATCATTGGTTCAAGAGGAAGGTTATTAGCAATCATAAAGGTATCCTTTAAAATAATTATCTTCAATATATAATAAATATATATATTATATTATGGATAAGTACTTGTTAAAAGAAAATATTGTGTTCTACCTTATTTTTTAGACCAAAACTATTATGTCACAAGTATGTGTTATTTTATTGAAAAATCATTAAGTTATAGTAAGTGTTTCAATTAAATGATTTTCTTAAGATCAGCCCTGAATGTATTGAAAATGTAAACATCTTACTTCTCATTGTAATAAAATTTAACTTCTTAATTATTTAATAAAATTATAATATTTTATTTCCAAAAGTCAGTGGTTTAATTCCTATGAGCGATACTTGTTGGAAGACAGTTATGCACCATAATATTGATTGGTTTCTTATCTTAAATTGGTGAAGGGATAATCTCTATAGTAACAAAAAAACTACTTATCCTTGACCCTGAGGATTGATGTTAAGAAAAGCAATTTTCAAAATTATTTTTTTGACCAATTAAATTGTATGGCACATATAGTGATATACACTTACGAAAGTGAGTATATATGTTGTCCCACTTTTTGTACCATTTTATGTATTATTATCTTTGATTGGTTGAAAACAAATTATTTAAGTTAAATTATAATTATTAAATATTTTTCTGACCAATCATATCTCCTAGCACATTGAGAGGTACAAAGGAGTGGGACAGCAGATGTGAACCCCTTATGAAATGATATATTTGATCTCCTTAATTAGAATTGTCGTGGGTGCTTGAAATATGTTATTATATTAGTTTCACATTGTTTAATATTGGAATAGAATAGCGTAATCAATGTCATATATTATACTCAAGTCCTTTGTTATAAGATGCACCACATTGAAACAACTAATAGAAATACCATATTGACATTTGGGCCTATAAGTGTATTAGGACTTGTAATTCTTATTCTACAATAATATTTTGGTAGTTGTTTGGCGCTCCCAGAGACATAGGCACAATTAGCTGAACTCCGTCACCAAATTCTGTTGCTTATACTTTTTCTATTTATTTTAAGTACTTTATTTAATTAATTATGGACAATGTTGCATAATAATCGCTTTTATTGCACCAATAAGAAATTATAATCATTTACCTAGCACGAGGATCAAACCTATTGTTTAGCTCCATGGACAAAGTTTTGTGATGTGTCAAAATAAAATAAAAAACTCAATTGATAGTTTAAAGGAAAATAACTTATAAGCCAATCATAAATCTTTGGTATATGGGTAGAATGTGAAATGGGAAATGTGATTTTGCCATCTTGGAGTTAGTTTTCTAACCCTGAGTTTTTTGTTTTTTATTCCTTGAAAATTTGTCTTAGGAGAGTTAATACAATCATGAGTTTATTTGTATTTTATATCTAGAAGTACACTTAGTGATGTTATCCACATTATTAATCAACTAACGATAAGGGCTAAAATCAAATTTAAAAAAGATTTAACGATCAATATCAGACAAAAAAAGTTTTTAAGTACTAAAACCAAAACTGAATCAACATTTAAGGACCGAAAATGTATTCAAGTCTTTATTATTAGTTGGAATATCCGTGTGGGACTCATTAAATGGAGAAAGTTGTACTCCATCTAACAAAGATGATAAATATTTATAAAAAATATTGTTCTAAATTACATTTTGATAATAAATAAAGAGAAGGTTGAAATTTGCAAACTATAATCCATAAGTGAGTTATAAATGAAAGATACATTTAATTATTAACATGATAATTGGATGATTTGTTTTACAAATGGTAGAAAATAATTCCATGAATGTAAGTTACAGAAAATGTAGTATTATTAAACTAGACTAAATTGACTGGCCCAATCCATAATTAAAACCTAACCGGTTCGAGTTGCTTATTTCATTAGCCATGAATCAAATTCAGTATGAACAATTCAATTTGGTTATTTTGCTCATTAAATCAATGACTCGGTTTATCGGATTAGTCGAATCAATCATCTTTTATAAAATAACATAGAAACGACATATTGTGAGGAAAATAATTGTGTTTTCAACATATTTGTGGTTATTGCAATTTTATTTGTCATTTGTTATCTTATGTTATAATAAAACCTAATTTGTTTAATTAAAATTTAAATTTATTGTCCGTTTTTATTGTGGTCAACCTATATGTGACATTTTGTTGTATAGTGATATTTTTAAATTTGAAATATCAAGTTATTAAATAATGTTAGGTGATATAATAAAAGTTTTTAAGGTAATTTGGTTTAACTGATATAATCACTCACTCACTAGTATGTCGATTGACCTAATAACTCGTCAAATCGATAAATGATCTAAGTTTAATAACATTGATTAAGTGGTCTAAATATATCATAATATGACAAGTGATTGACATCAGTACCATTTATATAATCGAGATAAGTAAAATATTTACTATAACGATACAATATACAATTTTTTTTCTTTCAGGGTGTGCATTTGCAAACCCTAACATATGAATGCCTCCTTCCCTAGTCGCATTTACCTCTTAAGCAATACTACAATAGATTTCATTCATATGTTATTTCATCTCCAACTTTATAAACTATAAACTGCTATTAGGGTCAGTTCTTCCCATTGTTATTGCTTTTATTATTTTTTTAATTTTATTGTATTATTAATTATTATTACATTTATGATTTTGTTTAATATTTTATTGATTGTAGTTATTATTGTATTATATTATCATATAGATGATGTATGATAAAAATAAACGTTCAATAAATGGTTAGTAAATATAAGACTAGCAAAGGCCAGTTGACCAAAAAATATTGGATTCAAGTCTCTAATAAATAACAATAAATGAGACCAAAAAATATATCTTATACTTTCACCATTTGTATGGAATATTTTTTATTCAAAATTTATTATACAATTTCTACATAATTAAACTATTTTGATAAACAATGCGTATTCATTTTTATTTTGCCAACATAATTTGTTTTGTGCCTCAATTTTTTCCAAACTCATGCATTCAAATTTCATACTCTTAAATATTATTCTCTGAACTAGGATCCAAATTTTTTTCACATCGATTCTATAAAATGTTAGAATCAATGTTGACTACTATTATATCAATAATTAACAACTCTCTCATATCCTCATAACACTTGTTGTCTTGAATTCCGTCCTTTTCATGATATCATGTTGCATGGCAATCCTAATTAAGTAGTTGGATTGGATGAATTTGGATTAGAATTATGATTAGATGGAAAATTATCAATCAAATTATATAAAATACATTAAACAATATTTTAAATTATTCAATTCGTTATATATAAATTAAATGAAGGCAATGAAATAAATGAATGGAAATCCATCAATCCATTTTCATGGATTGGATAAAAGAATATATAATTTATTTGTTTCTTAATTTGTTTTAAAATTGAACTTAATCACTTTTCTCAAGAAGTCGGTCAATTTCAAAAATCACTTTTTTAAGAAAGACTTAATTAAAATTACCTTTTTAAAAAAACATGTGTCTACAAAAATCACTTATTCACAAATATTTTTTTTTTTAAAAACATTTTGTTTGAAATCATTTTTTCTCTCTAAAAACACATTTTTCAAAAAGACACTTTATTAAAAAAAAATTCCATAGTTAATTTATTTTTCTTACACTCTTTGGTTTCTCCAATTTTTTATTCTTTTGGACGGATGAATATATTTATAAATATTCATTAATTATAATAAATGAATTTGAATACAACTATCATTAAAATTATCTATTGAATTACTTAAATGAGTGTATATAATTTATCCAAGATTTAAATGAATTGTGTATAATTTTGTTACCCCATTTCTTTTTACTGTTTTAGTTGTTTTATGCGTCATGGCCTAAATCCGCTAAGGCAACCAATTAAATATTATTATGCTTGTTGGTCATAATCACACGATATCTCATATGAACAAAGATTTGTCATCTCAAGTCATGTTCCATAATTTCTCTCGCCAAATGATAGTAAAGCAAAAGCAGCATTAATAATAAATATTTAAAATCTGTAGTTGACATGACATATTTTTATTGGCGCGACACAAAATTTGAGATAACAGATCTATGTTCCTCTCTGTAAATTAAATTTTCGAGGGAAATGAAAGAAAGTGGAAAAATTGAAAGTCATCCGACAAGTATATTTTGAGCTCTAAAAACCTTTCGTTTTTAGTCATTGCCTTCAATTAATCAACTCACAAGCAGACTCTTAGTAACAAGCTTGATACGAGTTGGATAATATATGGGTAGCATAAGCTCTTATTATATGGTATTTGATGCCAACGTTATTCAGCTATGAAAGTATGAGAGAAAATATTGCACTATCATATCATGTTCATTTCTAACTCGGTTCCTCGTAAGATAGAAAATAATTAAGTAAACAAAATACGATATATCAACAAGATAATTCTATCATGTTGGATCAGCTATACTGAAAAAAGAGTGCAGGTTTTTAGACTCAATATTTAAGCACCATCTTGAGTTAAACAAAGAAAATTTTCACACCAGCAAAAAAACAATGGATTCTTTCTAGGATGAACAGAGAGGATTCAATAATCATTCCATATTATTAGATTTGGAAGATAAGATGAAAATTCGAAAGAACAAATAGTGAGAAGGAAAATATAAGCCTATTACACTTGAATGTAAAAATTCCATACTTCTTGCATAATACAATCTAGGCTTCTGAGTAGAGTTCCCCTTATCAATAATCTGATTCAAAGATCATCATGATTCTTTTCCTCTGTTTCGATTCCTAAAAGTTTAGCCAGACGTCCACTCTCGTAGGCTTGAACGGTATCTGGAAATCGGTCAATCAACGAGTATTTCAGGGAATTTTAAGGAGAGTCATACTTTAATTGAAGGAAAAGGGTTTTTTTTCTTGCTAAGAAAAGATTTACTTACCATCTGAGCCTCCAAGGTGCTTTCCATTAATGAAAACTTGTGGCACGGTACGCCTCCCGATAATATTATTCAAGATATCCTGAATTTTTGAGCCATCATCTGCAAGAAAGTAGTAGCACTATTCTCAGTAACATTAATCATCCATTACCCCTTGAGGGCTTAACACAATTACATGACAGCTTAAACATGCTATCAAGAAACAGTTTCAAGCTAACCTCCCTTTCGATGGGTTTTTCTACCTCTCTACACTACACCGATACTTAAGGGTCCATTGGCGAGTTGGGTTTTGGAGCACACTTGTGAGGAAAGGCTTCAAAGACATGAAATACACACTTGTGAGATTACTCTGAAACCTTTTTTTCTTTCCCCTCCGAAGCATAACTCGCAGACGGACCCTAAGAATTTAAGAATAGAACTTTCTTCTTCCAAAACTTACACTGCTTTTATTTGTTCCCTCGACAAAGCTTTTTGTCTCAGAAATACAAACATTAGGCAGCCGCCTATTACTAATCAATTCCTTCCCCTACACACATGGCAGACGAGAGGAAGGTAGGGGAAGGAATTAATTAGAATATATAAGGGAGGGGCAAGAAGAGAGGAAAGGCGGGCAAAAATCGATAGGAAAAAGAGGAACGAATTAGGCTAGACGAGATTGTGTGCATCTTCAGAACTCCCGACTCATCTTTTATTTTCTGCATTTTTCTGTTCTCCTAACAAGTAACGAGCTACTCTCCGATTATTGTTTTTATCAAGTACCAGTTCCTATGCCAATGGTGAAGCTACATCAAAGAAAGGCGAAAATATTCATGAAAGCAAAGCAAGTAAAAGTTTTCAGTATACCTCTCTCATCAAGCTCAACAACATATGGCACTTGGTTCAACTCTTTGAAAGCAGCTTTTGCTCTTTTACAGTACCTAAATATCAGCAAAAAACAGAATAATGAATATCCTTTATATCATCATTTTATGGGTTTTCTTTTCCTGTGGAAGAATAACAATTTACTAGACAGAGTTAAGAAACACTAAGAACAAAAGGAAAGAGCAACTAAGAACAAAAGGAAAGTGGGATAAAAGATAAAACATGAAAACAAAGTTGTGTTTTAATGAGCAAATACAAAGTAGAATAAGGAAAAAATTAATAAATGGGTCAATTTGATGTAAGCCCGTAATTGATTTTTAGGGTAAAATTTAATAAATGGGCCAATTTGAAATAAGCCAGTAAAATTGGTTTTTAGGGTTTTGGTGGTGTGGCCTCGATAGCAGTCATCAGCGATTCAAATTGCGGACTGCATCACATGATTTGGCCATAATATTGCGGTTGTCGCAACCACATCACACCACAATTGTGGTGTGACACCGAATCACAATAATTCGGCCATATCAGACCGCAATGCTACCACATCGGACCGCATTTGGTCCGCATCGGGACACATCAGACCGCTGGTATCGAGACTCCAATTGTGGCCGCATCAAGCTGAATTTTCCCACAGTCGCGCGCAACTGTGATCACAACCGCAATTTAAAACCACAACTGAATCCTTTTTATTAAGTCCAGGACATTCAAATCAGTCACTAAAATCCATCTAAAAAAATAACCAAGAACACAAAAATTGAATTTAAACCACCTCTTCCACCCTCATTTCATCAGATCCAATCCAACCCCAACAAAAAAAAGAAGAGATTTTTCACTTCTAAATCTAATCAACATGCATAATTATAAAAAGGGCAAGTAAAAAAACTAATGAAAACAATGAATCACAAGGTTCATGAAACAAAACAGATCAACGTAAAGAAACAGAAATTGGTACTTACGGGCAATAGGATTTGGAAAAGATGACAATTTTGTGGGAAGAGATAGTTTTGTCAATGAATTCACCAACAGATGAAGAAGTAGAAGCATGAACAAAGTGAAGAAAACAAGTTGATAAAGCAATTATAGCCATTGTTGTAACCATCATTCTCGTAGATGCAACCATTTTCACACTTAGATCAGATCAGCAACCTCGTTTAGGAATTTACAAATCACAACAACAATGGGCTTTTCTATGTTTGTTCTTTTGTTTTATACAAGGAAGAAGTTTCACCGTTGATTTCAATCTTATCAGCAATTATCAGCCGTACGATGTATACCTAGGCAACTTGACAAAGAAGGAAGAAATGAGATATAGAAATAATTGATGTTTGATATGATATTAGGAAAGAATAGAAAAAATAAAGCAAAAAAAAAAACTTTATATCATTCATGTTTAATTATTATTGACTTTTAAAAATATAAATAAATTATAAATAATATATTGAATGTGCATAAATTTTTGCGGTCTATTCACACTAGTACCTAGCTCATTCTCATCCATATTGTCAATAATATTTATTTCTAGTCTCTTTTATTTTATTTTTCAAGTATAACTTTAATATTAATCCTTATTTTAAATATAATTGATATATTAAATTGAGTCATTAGCAAAGTCCAACATAACTCCTATTAGAAAGAATTTTTTGACACGTGTCATCATCATCTCATGGAAATAATATGTTTGTGAAAAATCTTGTGATGACAAGATTCACTTATGTAATAATCTTTGTAATTCAAGCTACTTGGTTGACTTCGGCACAACACATATGGGCTTTAGGTAATAAAACATTAAGAAGAGAAAGAGAATAAGATGAGAAAAGTTGTCGAGAAATAATATATTTTTCTTTTTTAATTTAGGGGAGAGTTTAAGGAGAGATAATAAAAATGGAGAAAATGGCAGGATCTACTATTACAAATCATATCTCAAATCATGTGTCAAATATAGAAATAAAAACTTAAAAAATAATGAATATTTAATTTTTTAATTGACATGTTTTCGTTAATCCGAGACATAATTTGGAACATCAAATCTTTGTTTGGGGAAGAGTGGGGGAGAAAAAAACATTTCTTTCTATTAATTTTCTATACAAACAAACAACACTAAAATGTATTTTATTTCTCTTCTTTCTTTTTTCCCACTTTCTTACTCATATCTTTCTCTCTTCTTATTTTATCTCTTCTTAGTGACAAAATAAGAAGTAGCCTATAACTATAAGCTATAATGAAGTAGTGAGATACCCTTTATAGGTTGAAGGTAAGGTTGTTACACCAAAATCACATAAAGCTATTGTTATTATAAGTGAAGTGAAATAAGATAAACAAGAAAACAAAATACAAAAATATAGGATACAATTGACTTAAGAAAATTAGAAAATATTGGTTGCTACATCATCTTCATTCAAAGATTCATATTAATGAAAATCTACAAATCCCCTACATGTACTTACAGTAATGAGAATACATATTCTATACAACTTTCAAAATTAAGCTTCTATTTTTTAATTAGGTAAAGTTTGTAGCATAGAAACATTTTTTTGTTTCCTTTACCATCAACAAAGATATGATGTCGCAAACCATGTCCAAAATCTCATCTCATACCAATAAAAACATGACATATTAATTAAAATTTAAATATTCATTTTTTTTTACTTCAACATTATTGATATGAAACATGCTTTAAGATATGATTCGGGACAATGTCTAATTTAATGCCCCAACTAGAAGAGAATATTATTTAAGTATTCAATGAGATTCTCTTAACTACTGGCTTTTGAAGCCATCACATTTTCATTGACATCATTCACTTGTATGGTCAAAAACAATTTCCAACCAAATAGAAATAATTACCACTATACAAGAATAAGTGTTTGAGAGTGATTTTAGTGTAATGGTAAGGTTGTTGCACAATGACAACGAGACTATAAGTTCAAATCCTGGAAACAGTTTTTCCACTTGCTAGGGTAAGGTTGCATACATCTACACTCCTCAAACCCGATTGAGTGTTATCGTGCATTGGACTGTCATTTTTAAAACAAGAATAAGTGTTCAATAGTCATTTGTGTTCAACAAACTTCCATTGCAACTTTGCCTACTAAACTTTGCTAAGTTATTTGTCTTACTTGAAAGAATTGACTAACATGGCTACTATTTGAGCTAAAATGCAATCAAACATATACATCTAAACTAAAAGCCTTAACCATCTGTTTGATCATTAGTTCTCCCTATACCAATCTTCGCCTTACCCTAACCCTTAGATAAATTTAAAATACGAAAACAAACACAGACACAGTGAGATATTAGTTTCTTTGAATCTAAGGGCTTTGAGCCTTTGAGGGGATATATGGTTATTAAAACCTCAAACAAGTAATCCAAAAGATCGGAGCATGTTCCAACTAGTTGTTGAGCATGGCAGCCTTGTTTCAAACCGAGCAAAATCAGACATGAATGATGCATGCACCATATGCATTTCGGGTTGGCACACATAGTACCCATTATCTTGGCGTCTACCCTTATTTCGTAGGGAAGAAGATACAATGATATCCAGTTTCAAACTTCTCATTTACGCGAGAAGCAAACTGAAGTCCTGAAATACTTCTGTTATCGACAGACTTAACAAACAACGCGAGGGGAAGGGCAAGATATGATATGAAGTCCCTAAAACTCACCTCCTAACAATGTAGCTATGACAATGCAACAGATATCTAGTTACACATCAACCAACAACAACATCCAAGCCTTAGTTCCACTAAGTGGGGTCGGCTACATAGATCGAACGACACCATAATACTCTATTATAAATCATGTTCATTGACAAAGCACTCTCTAAACTTTTCCTAATTGTTTCGGCTATTTTCTTTATTGGCCTCCCTCTACCTCTGGAAATTGGACTAACCTTCATTTGATAAACTCTCTCTATTGGGGCCTCTAATGGTCTCCTCCACACATGCCCAAATCACCTAAGATGTGATTCTACTATCTTCTCTTCAATGAGCCCTCGAATCCTGCTTCTATAACTCACGCAGCCGTAGCAGGATGGGAAAGGAAAGAGGGTGATTGATGGCAAAAGATTATAGAGTTGGACATTGATTCTATTGAACAAAATATTAATAGTAGTATAAGTAGCACTTTAGCAGTATATTGTTCAGAGCAATTACAATCTAAATACTCGATAATAGACAAGCGAGAAAAAAGACAGAAAGCACAATACAACCAAGTAAGATCTGCACATAAATATAGGAAGATAGTTAAGCTAGCTACACAGGAGGTATATTAGAGAAAGAGAAGCCTTTGTATCCCTTGTAAGCATAATATGCAATCCGAGTGTAATAGAAACCCGGTATGAACAAGATTGTTCCCAGTATTGCAAAGAAGAGCCCTATACATCAAACATCAAAATACAAATTAAAATCAATAACAAAGAAAACAACAAATAAACCCAATAAAAGCTAGTTTATCATACCCAAGTATGGTTGTTATTCAATTTCACAATAACACAGACTTCAAAGGATGCAGTAAAAGTTTTCAACTTTGTCAATTGAACAATTATTTTCCAGCTACAGAGCTACCCAATTAGTACTCTTCACAGAAATTAAAGATCCCCTTTTCATGAAAAAAATCAAATAGAATTTTTCAACTTTCTCACTTGAACAATTAGCACTATCTAATTTTTCAGCTATACCCAATTACCAATTCACCACTCTCTAATCATAAATTTAAGATCTTTTTATCCTAAATAAAAAAATTAGCCCTCTTAGAAATTTTCAACTTCCTCAATTGGACAAAACCATAAAATTCCCAAATTTTGCAGCAACCCAACTACCCTATAATCATAAATTTAAGATCTTTTTATCTCAAACAAAAAAATTGACCGATTTTGAGAAAACCCAAATGAAATTAAACAAGTTGTTACCGTGAGCAGCGTCACCACCAACATGATTATACGCCATGAGAGAACCGATGATGATGCCGAGTGTTCCAAAGACAAGAAGAGAAACAGCAAGAGCGATCTCCTTAATGGGTGGTTTATTGTTGACAGTGTACGAGGTTTCCATCATCATATCCTCGTCTGAAATCGAAAACGCATGATCTACGTATGCCATTGTTATTGTTATTGTTGTTGTTGCTATGATTATTAATCTGTGTTTTGGATGATAGAGAAGAAGAAGAAGAAGAGGGTGTGGTTGTTGAATTCAGCTTTTGCTTCTTCTTCAAGTTCGGTTGTTGTAATCGATAGACTTAGCAATTAATAAAGAAACCTAGATCAACACTTCGAATATTCTTATACATCTACGATATTATTTATACGAGATTTGGATAGAGATTAATTTCAGATACGTGATCGTATAAAGTACTTCGATAGCTTCATATATACATGGCCAAAAAATTATATATTCTTTTCCGAGTTTAATTCTCATACATTAATAAATATATGTAGATAATTTCGATTTATTTCAATTAAACTCCATTAGTTATTATGTTGTTGATTATAATAATTTTATTTATATAATAAATTATTATATTTAAATAATTGAATTTGACCAATATTATATTAATCTTTTCATAACTTTTTTGTTACATTAATATATTATCTAAGTAATATATGTGAATGATAGATGATATATTAAATGGTATAAAAAAGTTTATAGTAAATATGTAAATATTAAACTTGTAATAAATATATCATTTGACTTTTTTCATTATTCTCCTATGAAACCAAATTAATTTTTTTCTATTCACAGTGATACATGTCACTTTAAACCAGCTAGATTTGAAGAATGATTTATTATTTTACAGTTTTATAATAGTGTTTGAGTTGATGGAAAGGTAATAACCAATTTAGTATCACATATCCTATTATCAAAGAGAGTTGGGGAAAGTATAAATTGAGGTGTTTAAAATGTGAACAAGGAGAACACAATCCTTAAGATAAAGTTTGCCTCATCATTTGTTATAAAGTTATGGCAAAATTGTGTTTAGGAATTCCTCAAGCTAGGATAACTAGTCTCCCTAGGAGTCTTGAAACTTATGTGGAAAATGATGTGAAGATTTTGGAGTCATATTTAGTCAACGTTAATAAAGGTTATAAGATCAATAAAGCGTTGGCCTAGTGGTATAATAAGATCCTACTAGATTCTTAAGATTGAGGGTTCGATTCCTATCAACGATTCTTGTTGGGAGAAGCAAACACGAAAAAAATTAGTAGATTAGTTTCTTACCCAAAAAAATGAGATAATAATTAATTTTTTACCCAAAACTCAAAAAGGCGAAAGGGTACACTTGTTAATATCCAAAAAAAAATGTTCTAAGTGGAGAAGATATGCTTAGTAGTTCTTGATCACTATTAGCAGTTGTTGGTTGCAAAATATTGATAATTATTCCAAACAAAGATATTGCATTGCATATGGATCCTACTTGTTTTGTTCACATACAAAGTTGTTTAAATGAAGATGATAGGGTATAAATTGTTCCAAAAGAAGGCATTTCCAGAGAATGATGATCCATGTATATAGATTTTCATGGTCCCAATATTATTCACAAATCATGATGCACTTGTTTACCATTTTGATTAACTTGTTAGTTGTTAGTCTCATAATAAGTATGACTCCATATGTCATAAGTTATGAATGTTTAGAAAAATACTTAAAAATTAACTTTTAATTTAACTATATTTTTTAAACTAATTACAAGGTTATGGCACATGGAATGACACTCATCCTAAAACAGAAGATATTAATACATGGTTTACATACTTGTTTAACTTCAGGTAAGGTTTCCCTCACCTTAAGTCCCATGTTTGTGATTTAACAAATCTTTGAAGTGTGGATGGTAGATAAAGGAGCAATGCCTAGTCTTATCAAACTAGAGATTTCAAATTGCACCAAACTTAAGATGGTTCCAGATGAATCATAATCCTCTCTGATACTCGAGAGTGCAATATTAAACGATGCAACATGCCATACATAAATTCTTAATAGTCCACATTTTAAACTATTTTTAAATAAATAATTTTAAACAATATCAAACTCCCCATTTACCTTCTATCTCAATAATGTGCAAGCTGTGGTATTTCATTATTGTGATTGTTAAGTTGGAATGGCATTTTATATTACATTCCTATATTTTTTTTGTACTATTAGAGGTATTTTTTGACATTTTGAATAAAGAATTAATCTCTTTCGGAGTGCATGACTATCCTAACAGAACCTTACACTACTAGACAATGTATTGTTGATATTGCATCTCAACCCTTCCAAGTGAGTTTTGTATGGTTCATATATTTAAGTTAAAAATTGAATTATTAAATATTTTTTACCAATCATAATAGATAACACATAGAATAATATATTTTATGGTATAGAAGATGTGTTCATATTATATAATAATTGTGGTAAACCTTCTTTCTGTATAGAATGCACAGTGGATGCTCTTCTTTTTACATTTTCTTTTTTGGGTATCTATATATGTACTTAACTAGTATTCTGGTGGATGGGAAAGAGGATCCTTCTTTCCAGAAAAAATAATGTCCTCATGTGCTATGGTAGTATAATTCTCATTTTTTGTGATGGTGGGACTCAAACTCACAACCTCTTACATTTCATTCTTTACGATCTCCTTTTTCATTATCAAATCATCTTATGATTCTTAATTTTTCTTTTTTTTTAAATAAATAATAACTTCACATTAAGTTGGGACACCGTGAAAAATGAAAAAGTTGATTCTAAATTAATCAGTTCATCCATATACTATTTGTTATATCACTTGTCTGGTCTCATAATTTTCCTCTTAATTATTGAAAGAACCACATTAGATAGAAATGAAAACTATATGAAAAAGGTAAATAATTTGATATAGTTAGAGTATTATACATGATTGGATAGTACCTATCTAATAAATGGGGTGTGGGTAGGGTCATTTTTAGTCCTCCAACTTTTTAAATTGTGTACTATAAATTCCTTTTCTTCATGTTATTAAGTTATAAAATTTGCTTCTATGACTAAAACACTGATACATTTTTTAAAAAGCCAGAAAAATATATATGGGAAGTATTTGAGTTGTATATATTAACCATATATGAGTTATATATACTATCAGTATATCATCCATAATTTATGTCTTATTATTATTAATTTTTAAAAAAAATAATACAAATGAATTTTGGATAATATATTAATTGTATATAAATTTCTATATAGACATTTGTTTAATTAAAAAAGAAATAGGTCAAGATTTTAAATTACAATTGATTATTTCTTAAAATCACACTATACAAATATTTTTTTGAAAGTGGTACAGTAATAATTAATTTAAAACTAGTGATATCATCTATACTATCTATAAAGTAAAATATGGTGTAACTACCACTATAATGTAATTTTATTTTCCTATTTTGCCTTTAAAACTTTTAATTTCTACAAAAATTATATAATTATATGTAATCACCACCAACATATTAATCGACTCTCTCACATTAAGTTAAACGTTACAATATAACAAAAAATTATAATATAAAATACACCCAACATAAAAATACAACATAAAATATACTCAATACAAAAAATATAAAGTGAATTAGGAAATAAGAAGTTAAAAATGAAAAATAATAAACAACGTTATAGTTAAAAAACGAAATACACTAAGTTTCCAAAATATCAAAACCTTTATAATAACATCCAAATATTAGAACATTAAGTTATCAAAACATAAATATAAGAGTAACTTAGTAGAAATTATGAAGAGAGCACGTTATCTAAAGTATACATTGAAAAATATTCATCTCTTACTTCGCCTTAGAGCTTGTACAGAAAAAGTTGCATCATGCATGTGATAAGAAATCCATTCTCTTGGGATGTGCATTTGAAGATTAGTTCATATTATTGTTTAAGGATAATGAATATGTTTTTCACAATAAAAAAAGATTCATATTAAAATCCTAAATATTAATGTCTTGCACAAATTTCTATTGCTATTTATGATTTCTATCCCTAGTTTTTATTTTCCCTTTTCAAAATGCAAACATCAATGCTTTTTCATTAGCTTAATAGATAGTTAAACTAACAAGATGTTAGTTGGTCTAATGTAAAATAATGTTGAATATCAAAAAATTAATTATTCGATTCTTAGGAATAACGTTTGTTAGAAATAGCAGTCATGTATCCAAAAAAATTAGTGCTATGATAAAAAAAACACCCTTATTAGTAAGTACAAAACAAACAATGATTAGCAAAAATCCAATTTAATATTCCTTAATTTCTTCAACCTCACCTCCATCAGTTTCCTACATCCTAATATGAAATGAAAACAACATAGCAAACATGTTTTCACCCTCATTTTCTGATTTCATTGAAAATGAAAATAGAAAATGGTCAGAGCAAACACATTCTAATCTTTGAAGTCGTGTTCTCCATTAACCAATTCAAATCAAATAAATAATTTTCAAAAAGCTGAAAAATAATTTCTTATCATGCCAACAAGAGAAAACAAAATTATATTTCATTTTTTTCTTTAGTGGTCAAATTTACATAAAAGTCCTCATTAAATCTTAGACGACTCTATCAAAAGCTACTTCAAAGAGTTGACTTCTTTTCCCTTCCATACTTTGCCTTTGACGCGTCTCTTACACGCGCAGCCGCTGACTGTGTTTTCCGATTTGCAACACCGCTTAACTTAACTTGACTTGAGGCTGAAATTGACACCGGCAGCGGTGGTTCCCGGCGGACACGGTTGCGCGTGCAAGTGCTCTCCCTCATAAGTCACAATCAGCATGTTGGGATCGTTTTGTGCTCGCTCCACGTGCTTCCTTGCTGGACACCCTCTTACGGTGCTGCATTTGTAGTATCCACTGCAAATAACAAAATCAAATATATTATTTTAATATTATACTATGATCTAAACATTTATTTTTTCATATAAGATCACACATTAGATATTCACATCCTCAAGAAATTGAAAATTAGTAAAAAATAAACCGAAATTATTTCGATCACTTGTTGTTTTAGAAAACCAACTTATTAAGTATTTTTTTGGTATAACTAAGGGTATTCTTCACCTTTTTTGAACTAATCTTTTTCGGAGTTCGTAGCTGTCATCTCTCAATAAGTATAGTTCCTAGGAAACGAACCATATCTTGAGATTCAGTAGAGTTTTATATCACTACATCAACATCTTGTTGGTTATTCATTTGTATTAGTATTATTTATATTTAAAATTAGGAAAAAATTCTTACACGCATATCATACATCTATTCTCTTACAAAAATTATAAAAGCTAAAGTAATATAGTAGAAAAATGATTTAATTGTTTTCTATATTATGATGTGCTAATAATCTAAAAAACTTTAGATTAACGATGCGTAAATTTTAAATTTTTAAAAAAATGTGTGCACTAAAGGTGAAGAATACCTTAGTAGTACCAAAAAAAGAAGAATAGAATAATACCGTGGATAGGGTGAACCCTTGATCGGTTTTTGACCATACTTCCTCCACGAGTATTCATCCGGCGGTATATCGGCGATCTTTGAACTAATCGCCGGCACATTAATCGTTCGTTTCACACGTGATTTCCTTTAACAACAAAAAAACATTACCCATTACATTTTATTCCAACTAATTTCACAATCAAATCCTTCATTATCAAAAATATTATTACCAAATAATATACTTAATCAAATACCTTCTCTTAGAGCAATGGCAATTACCGGAGATGCTGACGTCATGACACCTTTTCCGGTGAGAAGAAGAGAGAGGTGGCTTACCGGCAGAAACAGCCGGTGCCGGAGGAGAGAGAAAGGGTCCAATTTTACCGTCGGAGACGCTACCATCGCCGGTGATAGTGATAGTAGACATGAAAGAGGAAGTGGTAGTAGAAATACTAAGAGTATCATCTTTATTATTTGTCTTTGCTTTAACAAGATCTGGTTTTGAAAAATCTAAATTCAAACCTAGTTGTTGGGTTTGGATTTGAGTTTCGGGTTCGGGTTTAGGTTCGAGTCGACGAGAAGGTGCACGACGAAAACGTGCGTGACCAGTTCGGTTAAGTAAGTTGATGACTTGTTTAAATTTAGAGACAGTGAAATCTGTGATTTCGGAGCACTCGAGGTTAACGTTGTTGTGGTTGTCTTTAAAAGATGTTTGTGTTTGTGTTTGGGTTTGAGATGAAAGAAGACGAATGAGATGTTCCATGCTTTTTAATCCAGCTGAAGCAGCTTCTTGCAAGGTCCTATGATGTTCCATGTTCATGATATTTGAAGCACCAAACAAAAAACAAGTTTTGCTTATGTTTTTGTGGGGTGGGGAGGGGAAAATCATATAAAAGAGAGGAAACAATTATATAGAGGGCATGGATTTTGCCTGAATTAAAATATCATTATATTTTATTTATGTTATATCATAAGAATTAAACCACTTCTCACCACCCTTTATTATGATTTAATATGAGTAAGAGAAAACATTGTATTCTTTCAGTTTTCTATACTAATTGTGAAAGAGCACAGTAAAAGAAGGAACTATTAAAAACGTGAGGGAGTGACGTGCCTAAAATAAGGAAGGAATTGTTAAAAATGATGTACATTAAAAAAAAGGTCAGATTTCAAATAAGTTAACAGAGATTTAAATGACATATTTTATAAATGATAGAAATTTAAGGCTCGAATGAGATGAAATTAAAGTTGAGGGTCCTATTTGTAAAAAGTATAAAGTTTAAGGAGATTATATACATTTTTCCCTTTATTTTTTACTCACTTCATTCTCTAGTAAAAATAAAAGTTATAAATTTAATATGATCATAATGATAAATAATATTACATAATATATTTTTTGGAATAGAAAATATGAACTCTTAAAAAAGAGTGAAGATCAAAGGCTAAATAGATTTCTAAGGTGGAATGTTTGTTTCATGAGAACGACACTTGTTAAGAGGGATAACTACGAACCCTAAAAGAGATTAGTTCATTACTTAAAATTCTGAGAAATACTCTTGGTATGGAAAAAAGTGAAGATTTAATCTAATTCATAAGTGATGATTAGGATGAGAAGTAAGGGAATCCTTCCTCATTTTTGAATTAAATAATTAAAAAATTGTAAATTTCTCAATTTTCTCATATTTTGGAGGGTCATGACTCATGAGATTTCATTTAGTAGTAGGGTAGGAAGGAAAGTCAAAGATGGTTTCATGAATGGAAGGGGAGAGAAAAACAAGAGTTGGGATAAAAGTCCAAAAGTGGTGGGTCATATACCCTTATTCATTTCAAAGTGGGAAACAAATGAGAAAGACCCATCACTCATCATCACTATTACCAAAACCACGCCAATCTATGAGGTGAACACATTAGTATTTTATTTCATTCTTTTCTCTTTTGGCTTAACATTATGAAATAGTAAATTAATACAATATAATGACCAAAAAAATATAAACTTTGACTGAGTTTCATGAATCAATGAGTAAATGATATATAATCTAAATAAGTTAGATTAGCAATGCTCATAACAGTAAAAAGTAATATATAGTTTTGAATTTATCATTGTATCATCATTATTTATATTAGTCATTATTAATTTAAAAAAATCTAAATAAATATTATATGATATAGTAGTTGTATCTTTACATAGATAATATATAAATATTACACTCTATTGAAAATGATTTTTTCATTTATAGTGTAAATAATTTTTACATTGTATTTTTCCTATTTATCATTTATTAGGAATAATAGATTTGTAAGTAAATATTCTAAGTGATAAATATAGTCTGAAATGTTTGAGTTGTGTAATAGAGGTTGAGTACATTAATATTAGTTGAGTTGGTAGTTGAATATATATTATCATCATTCAACAACAATTAAGTTGTTGAGGTTTATATATTTTAAGGAAAATAGATTAAGTAACTTCTCAATGTATGCATGTTAAACTTTTATTATATAAGTATTGATTTAAATAAATATAGTATATATAGTTATATACATCCAAAATCCCAAATAAAATGTGACATGTTTAGATTTACAACTTGTATCCTTTGAGAGGAAAAGAATTACAACTTGCATATATTTGTTTCTTAATTTATTATTATAAACCTTTCCTCACTAATAGTGTCTCTTCATTCTTTCCGAGATCCATCCAAGCACGTGCACGACACTCAACGTTGTTGCATGAAATATATTATTTTTACTTAAATCCTAAAATCTTTGCTAGATTCTTAAATCGATCAAAATGTTAAGAGTTTAATTTTTAATAATGAAATTTGTTATGAAAAATAATCACACATTTTAAAAACAATTAATTCTTTACTCATTGAAAATGTGAGAAAATATCATTATTTATACAAAAATCATTAACAACATGATCCATGACCTAATAATCTTTTATTCATAAGATATCTTTATAGATTTAGATTTTTTAAAATTATTGAAACATTTTTTATTCGACTATAAAAACATAAGAGTAGTATGACATGTAGTATATATGAATATTTCCTTAGAATATGCATTTTCTAGATTCTCTTAATATGTATATACTAATAGTATAAGAGTTTTTTATATCATCAGTAAATCATTCACTATCGATTTGTTAATTATCATTGACTTTCAAACAAAAGTAACACAAATCAATGATGAATGATATTCTAACAGTGTAAAAAAATTTACACTATCAACGTTCAGATTTTAAACTTTTTTATTTACTCTTTGTTGATCTAGTAATATAAAACTCTACTAGATTTCATAAAAATAAAATGATCAAGAGTTCAATTCTTATAAATGATTCAATTTTCCAAATTGAGTCGTGCTTAATCACTTCTCTAGCAACACTGGTCCACACCATCACTAGAATTTTGTCACTTTCAGTTTACATTCATGCATTTGACACATTTTTATATTATAAAATAAACATTGAAAAGGAATTGGATGCTCATGAAATGCTTCAATTCAATTATATTAAAATGAAATTTGTGATAGGTATATATCTTGACTTTGATAATATGCACTTATTGCACCGAAAGAAAATCTGAAATTGTTGGCAAGTTGGTCAAAGCAATAAATTAAGTTACAATATTTCAATTAGTTCCTGAAATTGCCCTTTCATGTTTGTGAAAAACATTGTTTCTTCACAAATGAAGAGGCTACTTTTTGTTGACTTACTATTTTCTTTAAGAAAAGTTCACTGTAGCACCATGTGTATGGTACTATATTTGAATATATTTTTTAAAATAGATAATTTTAGGTGGATTAAAAAAATAAAAAATATACTTAATTTGGTCACAAATATATAACATTTATTAAAAACTATCATTCATTTACCAAACTAAAATATTTTCTTCTCACTCAAATAGTTTGATTAAATAAATATATCTTGGTACCAAATTAATTTATTTTATATTTAACTGTGATAAGATCCTATAAATAGGATGAAAACAAAAACAGGAAAAAATCTTATAAAAAATGTTGGACTTGAGCCTTTAACCACCGGGAAGTTCTATTGTTACAGGGTATGGAAAGAGTGGAGAGGTGAGACACCACGTCTTAAACCAAAACTTTAAGACATTAGTTCTATGAGTCTATTATACTCATAAACTCTTTTATCCCTCTCCGCATATTCAATGTGAGACTTCACACTTGAATAAATCCAACAATTTCCCCTCAAGTATGGGTACCACACACTTTCCGGCCTGCTCCCCTTAAGTCCACCATCAGCTGAACCATTGGCTATGGTACCAATTGTTAAACCAGACTGAGACTGGGGAGCCTCCAACCATCGAAGAGTTCCATTGTTATCGGTGTGTGAGAAGAGTCGAGAGCCACAAGTGAGACACCACGTCTTGAACCAAAACCT
Source organism: Lupinus angustifolius (assembly GCF_001865875.1). Lineage (NCBI taxonomy): Eukaryota > Viridiplantae > Streptophyta > Magnoliopsida > Fabales > Fabaceae > Lupinus > Lupinus angustifolius. Next base: position 1,764,277 of record NC_032022.1, read on the forward strand.
TAAGACATTTGTTCCATAAGCTTATTCTACTTATAATCTCTTTCACTCCTCCGCACATATCTAACGTGAGACTTCACATTTGAATAAACCCAATAAAAAGAAAGGCATTAGAATAATTCAATATTTTATCTCGTTTTGTATGTTATTTAATAAATGTATTTTTAATTATATTGTGAAAATTATACCATATATTTTGTTAAAATAATATTTTAAAATTAATAATAAATGTTATAAAAACTTAATTTAGTAATAAAAAAATTATGAAATAATTAAATAAACCCCTAAAATAATTTTACCAAACCAACAATCTTTGGCTAAGAAATTTATGTTGTATGTAGAAAACTTTGAATTAGTACAATAATAAAAATACCAGAGAAAATTATTTGGCATCGATCTCATCAAAAGTTTGACCATACCATCCTTTTCTTTTTGTCATTTTGTATATATTTGATCATTTGTTGATAGGTATTAGGTATGGGTAGAAAAGAAATCAGCATTATTATTTTAAATCTAGATATTCGATCAATACATAAAAGTAACATTATCTACACAGTATTTAAATACAGTAAATCTTAAACGTTGTAAAAAGCTTACTCCATTGATTCCCATCGTTATATATCATGGTGTTCATGTCTATCTAGTTTCAGAAAATGTAAATTAAACTAGAATCATATTCATACCAAGTAATATACTAAGATTTGATTCGAAAAGTTGAGAAGAACTCATTCTATAGTAGATTATATGCTTTATGCATCACATATTTATGTTTAATATATAAATTTAAAAAAGAGTTGAGAATAAATTAATATATATTAGAGGTGTCGAAATGAGTCCGTCAAAGGATGAGTCCTCTAGAATTTGAAAATTTATAGGAATTGGATAAATACCTATGCATAGTTTTACTATTTCATTCTAGCTTGTTTAATTTCAAGTTATTTGACATTCATGTTTTAATTCTGCCACCTTATGTTATTAATGAATTATTACCAAAATGGTAGTTATAAAGAACAAATGTGAAGTTAAAAATTGACATTGATTACTAAAATTCAAACGAGTGAAATAACACTACGTTAAAAAAGGAGTTCAACTCCTCTCCAGTACTGGAATATGTGGTTGAGAATTTTTTAAAGAGTTTTTATTTATTTTTAATAGAAAATAACATGTAATCATAGTCGTTAAAAAAAAATTTGGCCACATGTCATCATCCTATCCAGCACTGGACTCTCCAGTACTGGAGAGGATCCATTTCCTTAAAAAAGATGAGCAAAATGAAAATATAAAAATTAAGATTTATATATATATATAATGTAAAGGGTGAATTTAGCAAAGGCTTATTCCGGTGGGCTCGGGTAAAAAGTTTAAAAACAATTTAAACTAATTTTTATTTTGCTCCAGCCAATCCGCCACAACCAATTTAGAACTGATTTGAGCTACAGTTTAATATATATAGATTATAACCAAACTTTTTAACATGAATCTTATGTCGATTAGTTCTTGAAACAATCATAATAACCTATTTTGACAAATCTATTCTAGAGCAATATATATTATTCTCTTCATACTCTATTAGGTCAGCTTAGAAGCTTACTTTTTTATATAAAAAATTAATGACTTAACAAGGGAAGGTTAGAAAGGCTTGTTGATTTTGTTGGGTTTGGGCTTCCTTCCTATGTGGAGAAAGACTTGATTGGGTAAAACCTACTTGTCTCACTTAATCTAATAGATAGGGGTAGATGTGGTAAGAGAGTCAAGGCAATTTATGCAAAAAGATGCAATTGAAAAGGGTGAGAGAAGATAAGAAAACTCAACCCGCAGGAACTCTGATTGCGTCTTCGTTCACCGTTGGATCGGGCTAAAATTTGGACAACAGGTTCACAACTTATAGTACTTCATTATGAACAGTTGGATTGGTGAGACGACATCCGAGGTAGTAGAAATCGAGCTGTTACATCAAGTGTGTTTGTGAGTTTTTTCTGGTTTTTCTTGTTCTCACTTTCAAGCTTGTTGCTCTATTGTATGCTGTATTATTTAATACGTTTTGTGCTGTATTTTGAAGACACTCTTGTATTCCTAATTTGATTATAGTGAAGCTTGATTGACTGGCTTGTGCCCATGGTTTTTACTTCCACTTTGGGAATGTTTTCCACGTTAAAATTACGGTGTCCCTTGTGTGTTACTGCATTATTTGATATTGCTCCTCGTAGATTCTAACAAGTTTGAGAAATTATTATCCACTGCATATATTCTCTTAAAATTTACGTTGTTAGTTATTGTATTGAATTTCCCATCAGATTTGCATAGAACACGTGAGGCCCAATTCAATTAAACAATGTAAAGGTTAGGTTATGACATTTATGATGCTTTTTGACATTAATATGTGTTCAACTATGTGCAAGTTGACCAAATCCACATAAAACTAGAGCATCTGATTTCTAGATACAAGTGGGGTTATAGGCATGATACAAATGATTTATGGTTACAAGAGTTCTTTGTCCTCTAAGACACATATATTTTTTATGTATTATTATTTATTATTATTATTATCATTATTATAAGATATACACCCACAACCAAAGCGAGTGCAAATACCTGGCATCGGGTGGCTTCATGTTCGTTTATGGTGACATTTATGGGTAAGTATGACCCATTCCTATCCGCTCATCCGTATAGCATGATTATGATCGAGTTCGAATAGAATTAGGTGTAGGACTATGTTCAAATTCAAAATTTAGACTCAGTCAATATTTAGGGTTAGGAAGGGACCAAGCATGACCCGACTATTCACTCATTATATTTGTAAATATCTCTATTCAAATATGTACAAAGTAATAACATTTTTTGGTCAAAAATATTATTGATATTTTAAATTTTTCATCGTTTATACATAATTAAAAATATATATGATTAAATATATATATAATATCATTTTGTATATTAAATTATATATTTATAATAATAAATAGTATTAAGAAGACTTTATCTAAAATAAGTATGTATGATATTTAGTCGGGTCTAGGGAGGATGAGTTTAAAAGCTGATCTGACTGATATTTAGAAGTCAGGTTAACTTCAGGTTTAAGGTCGAATCCGGGTTCAAAAAATAACTCGGCCAACATTTAGAGTTAAGTAAAGACAAACCTTAACATGTCCCAACCAGGTCCATGCTCAACCCTAATGGCATTAATATCATTCTTTTGGATCATATATAATAGAGGAAAATGGTTAACGTTTCTTATGTTTTTACTCCTTCATTTTTTGTTTTTTTTTTGTATTCTCAGTGATATTCCTCACTTTTAGGTAAGAAAGTAATTCTTTCGAGAGTCACTCATAAGAATCAAATCCTTGATATTTTGATCTTTTTTGAGAATTTAGCATAATCATATACCACTAGACGAACTTTTTGTTAAAGAAAAGAAAATACTAATATATATTTATGTATTTTGTTGAAACATGGAAACTCGTATCAATCAAAAAGAAAATCACATTGATCTATTTTGTTGAAACATGGAAACACGTAGCAATAAAAAAGAAAATCACACGAGAATGGAGAATACAAGCTCGATGAAGAAGAAAACTAATGCAATTGTTATTGATTGATTGATAATATACAAATTAATACAAAGTGATCATGAAGGAGGAAATCACAACAAGAACAAAAAATGGCAAAAATCGTTTGGCATGTGAAGAAAAAAGTCCGGAATTTATTTTTCATTTTCTATATTTAAGTGCATGTGTGAAAAATTAGAGGCATTATGAGAGGTTACTATATTTTAACATGATCCTCTGTCCTAAAAAATTTCTGTCTCCATATCCCAAATCAATTATATTACATCAAATGATCAAATAGTATAAAATAATATTTTTCTTTTTTAGTAAGTGACAACTTTCAATTAATTTGGAACATAATAAAACATAAAAAATGGGATAGTTGATCCCCATTCTACTATAATTAACATTCTTACCATGCAATAGGCTTGAATAAGTTTATGATTAATAAGAGTTAACTTACTATATACACTGGCTTTAAATGATTGTTCATATAAAACTCAATTGATTTTATAAAAATATAAATTATATAAACTGTAACAAATGTGAATGGTGACAAGCGGGCTATCCTTTTTTGAGGAAGCATCAAAGTTTTAAAGATGAGATTATTTTTGGAAGGTTCCCTTTATTTGTAAATAATAACAAGTATTGGGGGAGTTAATTTCTCCACATTACATATAAAAATACTGGATCATGAGTCGAAAATATGCAATATGGTCACTATTTTATATTTAGACCTTCTAATTAACCAAAATTAGGTGAGTAAACATTGGGTTCGATTTTTAGTGCAATTAGTGACGAATCGAATAAAAATATATGTTTTGGTTCACCTTAATTTTCTGTAAATTTTATTGTAGGAATCGAACGAACTGATCATAAATGGTTTGGTTCAGTTTGATTATACAGTTTTAATGTTTTTTTTTGTTAAAAATCTCACATCAATTGAAAGATGAAAATGTATTTCATGAAATATTGTTTGTCCTTAAATAGAAAAACACTTTGTTGGAAGACCTTCGTCCAAGGGCTATAACATTCTTCCATGGACAAAGTGAAAGAAACATATAAGTAAGTTTGACACTACATTTTAACCCAAAACCTTAATACATTAGGTCTACGAGTTTATTCACTTATATGTTCTTCAACAAATTCACTTATTTACAATATGTGATTTCTTCATTCACACTTGAAATACTCAACCTATTATAACTATTAATATTATTAGAAAATATAAACCATAAATCGATGAGGAAACAAAATGAAATTCACAACTGCTTGCTAATAATATATATAACAATTATGCAATTTAGGAAGAAGAAAATGAACTATCTTATATATAATAGTACAGTCCACAATTAGTAATATATATAACAACTCATTGTTAATAACATATATGCCAATTTAGGAATATATATATAACAATTAATAACATATAAAATAATACAATTCACAATTAACAATATCTATAATAATTAGGAACATATATAGTAATTTATGGTATGTCCTATTTTCGAACCTAGTACCACAAAAGTTAGAAGATAAGTTTCCAATTATAAAGACATTGGGAATTAGAACGTGTATATATATATAATAATAATAATAATTTAGTAAGTAGTAATATATATAATAATTTAGTAATAAATATAATAATATGATTCACATAAAATGATAATTTAAGTCATAAAATTGAGTGAAGAATGCATACAACATTACTAAATTATTCCTTAATATTTATTTAATTTATGGTCAGTTCGATTTAAACGATTCTTAAAATTTCAAAACTATGACTCAAACCAAACTTAAATAATTCCTTAAAAAAACAAACTGAATCATAAAATTGAAATAAACTATATTTTATATTTTGGTTTAGTTCGGTCCCACCAATTTTACTTTTTGAATATATATAGAATGCCAAAATGTAAAACGGTCTATTGGCATGATACCCCACTTTATACGTATTTTGGTCCACACAAAAAATGATCTGGATAACATAGTACTTTCCCATTATATTTTCTTGCCATGCATCGAATTATCACTATAAAATTTCATATCAATTGGATCTTTCAAGAAGGAGGAAATGACAATAAGAATAAAAAATGCCAAAATTTGTTTGAGATGTGACAAAAAGTGATACATAACCGAAATTGAAACCACAACAAAATCTTTATCGAGATTTTAAATATAAACCTTAAAATTTTCTCATCTCAATCATTTAATATAATTGAGAGAGAAATAAAGACTAAGGATCACATTTCGAAAAAAATTCTGTCTCCGTGTCTCAAACTAATTATATTACAACAAGTAATCAATTTTTGTCTTTATTTTTATAGTTTTTTTCTTAACTAATTGATATTTTTTGATAAGATTAGTACACAATAAAACACCAAATCTTAAGGTAGATATTTCCATTCAATAATCACAGCCTGAAAGTTTGGATACAAATGAAACGGAAGTGAACATGTGTGAACAAAGATGCATGGTGAAGCTTGTATACTAAATGAAATGATTACCTCTTCATCACTAAAACTCAAATGTCTCCATTACACATAGTGCATACTATTTAAGTGTTCTAAACTGGGAAAGATCAGATATACTAAATTGTGTCTCAAACTATGTCTCGAATAAATGAAAATATATTTGTCAATTAAAAACTTAAATATTTATTATTTTTATGTTTTTGCTTTAATATCATTAGTAGTGGACATAGTTTGTGACATAATTTGGGACAACCATCCTTATCAGTTACAAACAACCTTGAACATAAGGAGATACATTTCATACAATGTAATGAATTATGAAGTAAAAGCCTAAGGACTCTTGTCGCAAAAGCCATGGCTTTTTCCATCTTTGCTTCTTTGGCTATATATCTTACAAAACTAGTTTACGTGCATGATTCAAACCGTGTTGTCACTTTCTTCATCATTTGTTTCTTCATTAAAATTTTCTAATGTTTTCTTTTTCTCGAGTCGGCAAAACCAAGTCTTTTTATAGAGACCTTGGTGATGCAAGAGAGTTAAGTGATCATAGTTTTGAAGAGAATAAAAATTTGAAGAAATTTTTAAGAGTGAAGAAAATGTCTACAATGGATTTGAGGCAAGCATTGGCTGGAATTCTCACTTTCTCAATGTTCATAATGCTTGGTAACATGATCAAGAAGGACCATTTTGATTCATATTATGATGTAAGTCTCTACATATTAATTTCCTTTTTATTGATTTGTAAGTTTAATTACTATGCCCGAAAAAATATATATAAGGTAATTGAAATTAATATAATCGCACTTCCTTCTTTTTATGAGTTTCCAATGGTTTGACTTGGATCATTGGTGTTTTTTTTATTAATATAATATATACATAACACAATTTTATCCATTAACTTCAAAAGTATGCGAAAATGTCAAGACTTTAGCATTGTTAAAGGAAACCATCCATACTTTATTTAAATAGAATTGAGCTTTTATTTAAGCATCAAAGACTTTTTAAGAATGTGTTATATATCTTGCAAGTTTCATAGGGTAACCCACTTTAGATGTATTTGTTGATTTTTTAGAGGGTAATAGAAAAAATGATAATATTTATGTCTTATAGAATATATTTGTAAGATTACTCTCGAATTTTTCATTCATTTCCTTCTAATGAACAACTCACAAACAAGATCATAAGATTTCATATGTGCATCGAGTATCTTTTCAAATTGTCAAGCAAAAATGATATACATGAAACACTTTATAAACCTAACATCGAGTTAAAGAGGTAAACAAAGATTACATGTTCTAAAAAAATATATTTTCATTTTTTAAGTCAATCAAATTCCAATAAATAATATAAAAATGTTAGTTTGTGTTTTGATAACTTTTCTTTTCAATGCAGTATCACTTTTTGATTGGATTGAAACACCAAATAGAATTTACGATCTTCATTCCAAAATGTCTTACAAATAATATTATATTGAGCAAATAAAGCACCTTAAACCTTATGCTAGTTACATTACTAGATTAATGTGTGAGAGCTATGACTATCAAATATATTTTTCATTAACGGTATGATCACTCTCGAAGAAAATTGATTTGTAATTCATAAACCACTAATATTATGTAGCGTGAGAATTAGGGCAAGTTATGTAGGTTCACAATGAACTAAGTCAAAGTTCAAGATTTGCCATGAATTTAGAACACTTACATTAAAATTGATTTGTAACAATAACTTTATATGTGTCGGTGTCTTTAACTCATCCCTCAGTGGCGATGATAAATATTTTTGGATTTATGTTGAATGCAATAGTCACCAAAGTAAATGTGATATATATATATAGAGAGAGAATGGGTGAGTTTGGATCTTACGAAAAATAACTTGAGACTATATAAGGGTTTATTTTTTATATCGTGTCACACCTTCAAACTTAATGTGTTTTTTTTTTGTATTTTTGTATATTGAATTTCAAATAATTTTTTCACTTATTAGAGCCTCCTCTATAAGTTTTATATCGTCACACACTCTTTTCATTCAAGTTAGGATCTTACGGTAACATAAAATATAAGTAAAAAATTCAAAATACTTTATTTATTTTTTGCGCTATTAAGAGCATCTTCAATTTTTTTAGTAAGAAACTAATTCATTTTGAGATTTGTGGCTGCCCATCCCAACGAGTATCACTCTTAAAAAAAACACATTAAACCAACACCTTATTGATATTTGAATACAGTTATCCAACAACATTAAAGAGTTATAAAAAGGTGAATAGCCCCAAATAATATATATATACATATATTGTGTGTCGTGGGAAAAATTTGGATCATGCAATATTAATTAGTTTACTCTCTTTATGTTTTAATTCTTCCAGTTTTTGGGTTTGAACTAGGCAAAGTCTTGAATTGGAATGAAGTAACTAATGAAGTTGTGTTGAACTTTTGAATGTAAAGGTTGATATTCAAGCCACACCAGTTTCCAAGTATGAAAATGTAGCAGTTACAACACAAAGCCTAGCCACTGTTTCACATCTAAGCAAAAGTCCTTGGACTAAGGAAAATGGTGAAGGATTAAAACCATGTTGGAACACCCCAACATTCAGTAAGTTTCCACTTTTCATCCTCTTGTTTATTTCGGCTGTGCTCAACTCTGTCTCATCCAATGAAAATTTGATATTTATTAAAAAAATTAAATAGAGATCTTATGTGTGTCCCGATTTATTTCTAAAACCAATTAAAATGTGTCATTCAATTAAATAGAAAAACCATAAAAACAAAATTATATTACTTAGTGTAAATCTATTGAACACAGAGAAAGATAAGATTTTTGGGACAGATGATCTCTGTTCAAAAAAATTCAGTTTTGTATGGAACAAAGTTAAAGTGATATATTAATTTTTTTTATTGGATAAAAAAGGTTAGAAAGACAAGTGATTTCCATTCATATTTATATTTATAATATATCTGGATTTTCTTAGTTATTGATGAAGCAGCATTATCAAAACAATAATGTTATTTGATTAATTAACTATTTTATAAAAATGCTCTCTAGCTTTTGCTATTTTTTATAGAGTGAATACATGAATTATTAAATCATGAAATAGATGTCACACTTATTATTCATGTCATATTTCTTTTCACATTGTAGAAGAAGTAGAGCAATCTGAAGGTTTCATCACATTTTCCTTAACAAATGGCCCTGAGTATCACATGTCACAGGTTCTTTTTACACTTTTCATTTTCTTTTGGTCTATTTATATGTTACAAATTTCCAATGAAAGTTTTTCCCAAATAATCTTTTATTTATTTTTCTCAATTGTTCAATTTTGGGTTACTTTCATAGATTGCTGATGCATTGGTGGTAGCTAGATACCTTGGAGCCACTCTTGTGCTTCCTGACATCAAGGGTAGCAAGCCAGGATATACCATGTATGTGCTTTATATACGATCATAATCGATGCTTTAAATTGCGGTTGTATTTATGTTGTGTTTACTATAATACGAAAAAATGCAGCAGATGTTGTTACAATTGTACTAAAATGCAGCCGTAGTTGCGGAAATTATAGAACCCTCAACATCACATGCTAGAATTGCGGCCACAGACTAAGATTTAAAACCTTGATCGTAATTACTAATTAATTAATTGTATGTAAATCTTAATCACCTTAAAATAGTTGCCAACAAGTCCATTCAAGAATGAGCTCCATGAGCTTTCCATAAGCAAAATTACAACTATTTGTATTTTATGTTTCGCCCAATAAGTTTATGGAGTGTGTGACTGTCCGTCCCAATAAGTTTCGCTTTCAGAATCGAACCCTTGACCTTTTGGTATGAGGAGATCGAGTGAGGCCTTACACGACTAGACCAACGCCCTATTGCTATCTAATTCTGACATATTTGACTTCATTTCAGGAACCTAGGAGATATATATGATGTTCAGGAATTTCTAAATAGCCTTGATGGGTTGGTAAGAGTAACAAGGACACAACCTACCCTTGTATCAAAGGGAAATCCACCACTAGTAAGGGTACCTAATAGGGTCACTCAAGACTACATTGTGAAGAAAGTTCAACCAATATACAAAGCAAAAGGGATTGTAAAGATTGAATCATACTTTCCTTCAGTTGATCCAATAATTGTAGGAAATAAGAACAAGAAGCTGAACTCATTTGCATGCCAAGGAATGTTTGGAACACTTAAGTTGAAGCCAGAGATAAAACAAGTAGTTGAATCTATGGTTCAGAACCTACAAAGTTGGAGCCAGAATAATGGTGAGTTTATAGCAGTGGATTTGAGAAGTGAGGTGTTGGAAAAGGAGTGTAATATAAGATATGAAACAGGAAGAAAACTTTGTTATCAAGCACAAGAGATAGGTGAATTTCTCAAGAAGATTGGATTTAGTGAAGACACTGCAATTTATGTGACTCAGACCAAATGGAATCCTAATCTTGATTCACTCAAAGAGATCTTCCCAAAAACTTACACTAAGGTAATTTTTATTTATTAACTCGTTATTTGTAGTTTTATACAACTTAAATCGACGGAAAAGACTTATATCTGATATTGGAGAGAATACCTACAAAATCGACATATGGTACATTCAAGCCATTTTGAAATACGAGATGCCTTTGATACTCACTCATCCTTATATCATAGTTTACAATATTCATATGGTTTTAGGTGTTTACAAAAAGTTTTCCTTTTTCTATGACCTGAAATTTCACTTTCAAACCTTTTGGTTTGTTAATTGTAAAATTATATCGCATTTTCTCACATACACTTTTTACATATTTTCTGGTCATTGATCGAAAGACTTTTGGTTCGGAAACAACATTATGTAGATGATTTATATAACAATTAGACCTTAATCTCATTGGGTAAGGTTGACTTTATAGATCGAACGATATCATAATGCTCTATCGTAAGCCTACAAAGTTAACATTTAGAATGTAATGTTTCTGAATGAAATCTACAATCTTTTGCTTCAACAGGAAAATCTGATGGCAGAAGCTATGAAGGGAAAGTTTCTAAACTCTGAATTTGAGAAAGTGATTGATTTCTACATTTCTTCACAGAGTGATATATTTGTGCCTTCAAGTCCTAGCCTGTTCTATATGAATGTTGCTGGTGTGAGAATTGCATCAGGGAAAAATCAAATACTTGTTCCTAATGAAATAACAAGTGAATCAGCTTCACCATTTGATTTCATGTCTCCCTATGTGTCCCAAAAGAGCCATTTTGCATATTCATGCTTTTGCTAAATTACTATATATGCATGGGATTTGATGAAAAATATGTTATAAATCTCATGCTCTAAGTTTAAGGTAATTTTGAGTAATTATGTTTCAGCTGTTAATGTTTCTGTCTTTCATGTTTGGGTTATTATGTTTATGCAAGAGCCAAGTAAGATAATTTTGATTGATTCAATTAAACAAGTTTTTTTTACTTAAACTGATTATTAATAGAAAAGTATTCTATTGGGATACATGTCACTTTTATAGATTATATATCATTTCTGTACATTATTTTTTGGTTATTTTTAATTTCAAATATAAATTGACTACTGCTGAGTAGAAAAAAACATGATATAAATGAAAAAACAGTTATATTGACAATGTATACATATTTGAAGTCTAAATGCCTAAAAACAAGTAAAGTTTATAATGAAAAAAATTCTAAAGTTATAAAATAATGAATTTTTCATAAATTAGGATTGTTTGGATTGATTTTTAGGTAAATTTTTTATCTAAACTATACATATAATTAATTTGCAGTCCGATCTAGTTTGTTTATATCAAGATACCATATGCGATCCGATCGAAATATTATATGCAGTTTCAACTCAATCTTTTATAAAAAAATTGCAACTCATAAACATCACTAAATATTATATAATACACTTTAAAATATTGATATGTCTTTATGATATTATTTAAGAAAATTGTAATCTTGTATTAGAAAATGATAGATTTAACATATTGACAAGTATTAGAAATTAGAATTTTAAAGTTGTTTGACTTAGTTTACATTCTTTAAACGATACCCTTAAAATTATTAACACCATTTAAATATGCTATCTATTTAGAAGAGAAGGTAAGAGAATGTATCCTCTCATATCTATGTTGGAATTTCCAACAACAACTCATTTTGCTTACAAATATCAATTAAATGGTTAAATTGTCAACAATGAAGGCTATATTTTGGTTTTATTCTTATGTGGGAAAGGGACAAATATTGTACTTTATGATCTACCACTATGTCCCTTGTCCCCCTGCTGGGTCTAAAAAAATGTATGTCTTGTTTTACGGTAGTGTATTATTCATCATTTATGTTTTATCATTATTGACTTTTTAAAAAAAGTAATATAAACAAATGATAAATGTTATATTGCTGTGTATAAATATTTATTTTGATAGTGTATAGATATTACATATGACAATCAATTATTCAAATCCAATACGTGTTCTATGTCATCTTATGACATATCACACTTTAAAAAATGGTGTGATTAATTGTTTATTGGGAAGAAATGTTTTGTTCTAATTCTTAGTGCATGAAACATGACTCTAAATATTTGATCATATCATCTATTTATTTCTTATTCCCTCCTCTTGTCGTTTTTATAATACCCTTTTGGATAGTTTTATGATTAAAGAAGATAGAAAATCATTGCATCCAATGATTGTGTTTAGTTTATTATTATTGTCATTCATTTGTTATGATAGAAATTTAAAAAGAATCATACAAATAGAAAAAAAAAAGCAAAACCCCTAAAAATATCTTTAGAAAATGATTGGGACAAATCCTAATTTTGACGACTCCAGATTTTAAAACTAAGGCTACGTGAATTATTGAGTCAAGTTAATTTGATTTAAGACACAAATAATGTATACAGAATATATTATCAGTGTGTTATAAAAGTTATTTTAATAAATGATTCATGTACATCCACAAAACTCTTTGATTTAATTTTAGTTAGTATATCACATTAGTACTTTACTCTAGAAAAATATCGTGGTTATATTATTAGATAATTTATTTTAAAGGATAATTATATCAAATTCAAACAAATAACACTAAGCATGTAAGTTACTCTAACTTAAGAAGGTACTTAAATTTGAGTATTTATCACTACAATTGCCAACATTTGATAAAAATATTTCCACACATAATTACCATATCCGATTTCAGTATTTTTCTTCATAAAGGATATTTGGGTTCAATAATAAGTACATAATGAAACCGGTCCGTATACAGATACATTACAACTATTATATCATTCATATAATTATATCAATTCAATCTATTTTCACTTAAAATTACAAAATTTATATATAGAGATGATTTAATTTTTTACCAAAATATTATTACTTTATAATCAAATACATAACTATTGTCTATCTTATTCTTATATCACCAAATCACATATATTGTTTTAATAAAGATAGAGATAAAATATTTATCAAGTTTTTAACATTAATATTGGTAAAAAATATATATATATCTAATTTTACCAGTATATAATTTAATTAGTAAACAATCCATTAAATTGTTATAACACCATACTAATATTTTATCTGACTTAATAATAAGTACCATATTAAAAATACTATTTTTTATTGAATAAAAAATTGTATTAATAACAGTATAAAAAACTTGATGGTCTGTCCCCAAAACTTTATGTCCACATGTTCTAAATTAATTATATTCCACTAAATAGTATAAAATGCTACTTTATGTTTTTTATTTTAAATATATGACAACTTTTCATTGGACTTTTAATATGTGTGGTCACATAAATGGAGAAGGACCATCCAAAAAACAATGTCCTCATATATCAAGTCAATTAAACTTCATAAAATAACGTATAAATATTAATTTTATTATTGCAAATTTTCTTTTTAATTAAATAAAATTTTCTAATTAGATGAGAAATCACGTAAGACACGAATATGGACAGATGATCTCCATCCAACATGAATCACAATATAATGCATAACGTGGCCCTTGGTTTGTTTGAAGAGACGCGTCACTTAGATATCCCACCTATCATGTCTAAATTCTACTACGTGTCTTTTCAAGGTTAACACATATAAGTGACACGTAGTAGCTTCATAATCTAAACACTTAACATCTCTATCTACAAATTCAACATCATTTCACAATCAACACTTATATATATATTAAATGTATGCATTCCCTTGTTAGTTTTGTTACTATAAGGTTATTGTGATGGAGGCACATAAAGAGATGAAAGAAGAACTAGAGAAAGGGTCCAAAAATGTTGCTAAGGAAGACAATAATAATAGGAGTAAATTGGATGATCAAGTAACCAAAAGGATCATTGGTGAGTTCATTATACCAAGTGGTAATAATGAAAATGGAAAAGCTCAAGTTCCTCAAGATGTTTTAGCTTTCTCTCGATCCGTTAATAAAGTTGATTCATCATTAGAATGATTCATGATTTTAGCTTTTTCAATGCATCATAGTGTTATCCTTGTACAAGTGTTTAAGTAATTCTATCAAATAGTACTCCACTTTTGATTGGTTGCTTTCAATTTTCATGGTATGTTGCTATTGTATCTTCACTTATTTGATCTAATTTAATTTCTCATTTTAGTTATAGAAAATAATATATATTCATCATTCATTTTGTATTACTTTTTTAAAGAGTCATTATCGATTAAACACGAATGATATATATGTAGTAATGATGTATAAAACTCATAAAATGTCAGTACATATATATCTATCATGTGCAAATTAATTTTGCTAATGTGTTAGATGATTTGTTTCATTTGCTTAGTCCCTAAGTTTGTTTTTTATATGTTTATGGAAAAGCAATTTCAAAATAAGTTTATGCTGTTTGGATTGTATAACTATAAACAATTTGTTTTATAATAACATTTTCAGCAATCTAAAAATAGTTGAGAATATTAAAATTATCATGAGAATGTTAATCTGTAAAATGACTTATATATATTTTTTTGAAAATCTATTACATTTAATGGAATCTTTTATTCAAGAGAAAAAAATGTATGCGATAATAATGTACATGTTTTATATATTGTTATTCATCATTTGACTATTCGAATAAATAATATAAATAAATGATGGATAATTTATTGAATGTGTATAAATTTTTACACCAACAGCCAATCATAAATACTGAACTTGTTTTATAATTTTTGTGAGTATAAATGCTAAATATAAAACAAGTATAGATAACATACTTGGAAAGGGATAAACATCCAACTACCCACTAAAAACAAATTATAAGAAAAATTACATATAAATATTAATGAAGTATTATTTGAAGAGAAAAAGATATACAGAGCGATCATTTATTTTTATAATCATTGACTTTTCAGAAAAATCAAATAAAGGATGAACAATACATTAATTATATATAAATTTTTATACTGTGCACATGTCCTATTTTAAATATTCTAAAAAAAATAAATTTCTTATACCTCTTATATTCAGTCAATTTGATAAGCATGAATTTACACTAAACTATTGTTTCAATCCTAATTTATAAGGACTCACTATATTAGTTTCTATCATTTTTAAAATAAAAGTTTATTTCAATTGAATTTAACAAAGTAAGCATTGCTTATTTTAGATGAATAAACAATATAGGAACTCATGTGGTTGATGAGCCATCAACATTTTGGATGAAGATAAAGTGCCTATGTGGCTCTCTCTTTGTTTGAACTTCAAAACTCAGTTTTAAATGGATCCATATCTTTTATCCCAAAATTTGTATTGTCGATTAATTAAAAAATATATTTAAATTAAAAGTTTAATTTTTATGTATTTTTCTGACCAATCTAACTCATGATATATGAATTGGTATACATAGATGGATTGTCTGGAACCTTCAAGAACAAACAAGATGGAAATGGACACACCCTCCTTCCCCATTAAAAAAAATAAAAACATAGAAAAATATTGGTTCTAGTAATTTCCTTCATTAGAAGATCATTAACAATAAAATATGTGAATTGGTTGAGACAATTAATTTCGGGCCCTAATAATTTCTCACTATACATGGTGAAGAGAATATATAAAAATTCCAATGCTTCTAATCTCTAATTGATTCCAAGACCACAAAATATTGAGCAATTTTAAGACGACAAAATATTGCATAAATATCTTCTCCCTTAACGATGAAAAAGTAAATATATATTTTTTCCTTTATTTTTAATGGCAAAAATATAATTTTATTATAATAAAAAAATAAATATATTATTAAAAATTATATTTTTTTTTATTTTTTGAAGAACTTATCTCTTCCATTAATGGAGAGATAACAAGCTCCAAAATAGATAGGAAAAAAACTTGTGCATAGGAATGATAGGTGTAACGAAAGGAAAACATAGATTCCAATGTTTCTCATCTCCAATTAAAGTTAAAATATAATTAATGACAAAAAAACATCTCAATGACAGCTATATATATATATATATATATATATATATATAGAATTATAAGAAGATAATATAATTAATAATACAATTCTAAACGTGTAGCACATAAAGTACAAAAATACTTCCTCTTAATATTGAAGCACATAGGCAAAAAGCAAAACTTCCATTGAATCTCAACATCCATGGCTTCAACCTTACCTCCACAGTGAGGACATGATCCAGTAGCTTTTTGCCTCCCAATTTCTTTCTCCTCCTCATCACACACATACATGAACCAATTTTTTTTCATGCAACTTCTTCTTGTTTAAGATGTTGTTGTTGTTATTGTTGTTGATGATGATATCGGTGTTGTTGTTGATGATGTTGTAGTTGTGTTTCTTGTCTTGTTTTTTGTTTGAGAACTTGTTGGGTATGTTGGTCTATAGATAGAGTTGGCAATTGTGAAAGGACAGTCCATAGGGGCAAGGTGGAATTGTGCTTATAAAATATTGTTGTGGTTGTTAGTTGACATAATTCAATGGAATATTCTCTTGGATAGTTTCAATGCCTTGTTTTTCTTCTCATTTTTAAGGTAACTTATTAATATTTTGTATTTGTGAGAAAAAAAAATTTATACCAGTTGTGAAACTTATTTCTAAACTCATCATAATATACTCCTATATGATCCTAGCTTAGTTGTCTCTAGTTAATAAGGATGGGAGAATTTTATCAATAAATAATAACTAGGGATGATAATGGATGGGCATAAGTAATAGCTGCCCATTTTATAAACAATTTTTTTTTACATATACCCCACCTGTACTCATATAGATATCCATTTATGAGTTTTAGCAGGTACCCATAAATATAACGAGTATTCACATGTATGTATTATGTGCTTTAAATATTGTAAAAGTCTTTTTAGATTGGTTACTTTTTAGACATTTTGTATGTCAGGTATGTGTTAATTGAAAATTTACAACGAAAACAACATTATTTTAACTCAATGTGTAATGTGTATCACCAAATTCACACCATTAAATTAAATCATACAAATTTAAAAAAACTAAATTCTACAAAATATTAAAGTTATTTCATATTGCGGGTACTCGTATATACGAGGATCACTATATATGTACCACTTATATTATTGTTGGTACACTGTGTAGTTTGAAGAACTCATTTTTAAAACATATGGGTACCCATTTGTGACTCATGTGCATATTCATACGAATTTTACCCACTAATAATAATTGTGATATTTTACTATGTTTGTTAAGATGTTGCTATCAATACACGCCTGATTCTTAATTTATATATATTCAGTAATGATTAATCCAAAGATTATTAAAAACTAGTGTCTTAGGCAGTTAGCAACTTATGCAATAAAGTGCAATGTCTAGTAATCCATGCATGTAAGTTGAGTTAAAAATGTAACACCTCAATTGTGATAGTCTCCAATGTCTTGGTCTATACTAATACATTACCAAAAATAGTTCTATATTTAACAACTACAATGATAAAATTCAGTTTTATGACCTTCAAATGTACCTCTATGTCTAGTAGTTTATGTCTTTCAGTTTGAGAGTTACAAAAACACAAAATTAACATTATGTCTAGATGCTAAAAAGTAATATACATTAGATGGAAAATTATACAAGTCTATATCTAGAAAATGTACTACTTATTGAGTTATGCATGTTCAGAATAATGCAAGAAATAACTTGAGCAATTTATTCAAATATCATAGAAAAAATTGATCAAACTAAAAGCAAGCATATAATAAGTACAAAATTCAAATATAATCCAACTTCATGGATTAATGGTCAACCACTATATACACATCAAGTTCATACTACATTCAATCCCAACAAGGATTTTAGCTACTTATGTTTACAATGTATAAGTAAGATAGAGAAAAACACAACTCATTGGGTGATAGAACCACACACAAATGAGCATAGATTAACTTCTCTAATACTTACATTTTGATTCCATGATTAAAATGAGCTAAACTACCCTAGAAACTTAGAAAAAGTATTACAAAATCAATATTACAAAGTGTGCAACTTTTGGCTTGAGTTGGAAGTCCTTAAATAGTTTGCATGCTGGTTCATGCGCTCAGCGTACCACCTGTGCGTTGCTTTCGACTGGCTATTAATGACTTTTCAGCACACTATCTTGCGTTGGGTGCACCTCGGTGCGCTCAACACACCATCCATTGTGTCGAGCTGAAATAGGTGCATTGAGCACAAACAAAACAATGACTAAATTTTCAGAAATTTTCCTCGTTACGCTAAGCGCATCCATTTTTCCATATTTTGTCGATCCGACTGTTCATATTGAAGATCCATCTGTCATGAACAATATATTAAATATTCAACTCAATCTAGCGGTGAACATGTGTAGTGTCATAATTTTAATCAGACTACTCATGAGTGAATCCTTGCTTTTGTCTGGAACTTATCTTTTTACAATAATTTCTGTAATTTAAGCCTTTAAAAATTTCATGAGGTGAGACTTGCCCATTTAAACAAGTTTTAATCATGTCTTAGTACATCATTCATTTGAGTTGGTTAAGTAAATAAAATGCCATAAAAAGAGTTTCTAAAATTTGAACTTTACACTTTGGTAGTTATGAAACTTATTGCTAAACTCATCAAAAGATATTCCTATACGCTCCTAGTTATGTTGTCTCTAGTTAGAAAGGATTTCCATAATTATAATATCTGTATTTTTTGTGAATAGGAGAATTTTATCACTAGATAATTATGGGGATAAGAATGGGTGGGCTCAAGTAATAGTTACCCATTCTATAAACAATTTTGTTTACCTATATATGCTTGTACCCATATGGTTACCAATTTACGAGTTTTAGCAAGTACCATAGATATAATGAGTACCTACGGCTATCTATTATGAGCTTTAAAAATTTAATTTTTTTTTTAGATTGATTACTTTTTAAACATTTTATATGTTTGGTAACTGTTAAGTTGGAAAATAACAATGAAAACAACAATATTTCAACATAACATAATGTGTAATGTGCACTAACAAATTCACATAACTAAATTAAACATACAAATTTAAAAATATATTAAAGTTATTTCATATATTATGGTTACTTGTATATACGAGTATCACTATATCTGTATCCACTTGTATTATTGTGGGTAATTTAAAAAATTCATTTCTAAAACTTGTGAGGTATCCTTTTTTGACTCGTGTCCATATTTATACGAATTTTACCCACTGGAAAATAACTGGGATATTTTACTATGTTTGTTAAGATATTGCACTATCTTTGTCCATTTTGGTAGCATTTGAAAAACCATAAAGAAAAAATTAGTAAAAAAGCTGAGAAACTAAGGTAATGGTGAAGAATGGCTACTACTATTATAGTCTACCATTGAGTATTGACATCATCGTTTATCACGTTTTTATAAGTTAATCAAAAGACAATTGCTTGAGTTTCGTCCAGCCATCATAACCTGAAAATTTGTAAAACAACCAACTTGTCATTTAAAATTTGACTAAGATGTCCCTCAAAAATATCAAAAATTTTGGTGTAATAATTTTATCCTTGAAAAGAAAATAGACCAATAAGTGTATAATAACACACTTGAGAGGGAAATTGTTGAATATTTTCAACAACGATCAAAATTTCCAAAAATCAAAATGGTTTTCTGTTGTTAGGAAAACTTTTAAAGGAGGGGTTTGGAATATTACACCAACTTGTAATACGTAAGAACAATATTTGAGTTCACACATTATTTTATATTTTATTACAACTTTTTGTAAAATAAGAATAATATCTATATTTTTCTTATAATGGCAAACATCATTTTTATTATTATTTGATCCGACAACTTACATCATTCTTAACCAAACATCTAGCCTTTTAGTGAAATCATGTTATTGGGTAAAATTTCCTCCAAAAGGTGTATCACTGATTAAGGTTTCATCATGACAAACTCCATTTTAGTGTCTTATTATGAAGTTGGTGTACCTTCAATCTAAGGGTCCTTCAATTTGTGGTTGAATTAGTGCTCTAAAAGAACTTTCAATGGTCTTCAGTTGGAAATAAAAGTTTATAATTAATTGTTGTTATAACCAATCAATAATCATCACTGTTTATTAAGAAATTACATGGAAAACATGATGAACATTTTATATATCAAACCATGTCTTAAATCCTCTTACACGTCATTGATAATGAAACAAAAACAGAAAAAAGAATCAATGTTTAAATTTTTTAATTACCATAACATGTTTTCATTAATGTAAAACAAAATTAGAGACATGATTTGAGACAACAAATCTCTGATTCAAAAACTACCAATAGTACTTTTCACATTTTGGGATAAAGAACTAATTATTTTCGAGAATATGTGACTGTTTCTCCTAATAAGTATCGCTCACAAGAATTTAATTCTTAACATTTTGATTTTTTTTGTAAATCTCGTGGGACCTTGCACCATTAAACTAAAATGAGGTTGATATAAGATATTTTTTATTGCACGTGACAAAATGCAATCCTAGAGTTACTTTATAATATATCATATCATCCTTACCCTTAATATTATAACATATATAAAGTTCCAGAGTGCTCCAAAGCAACAAAGGAAAAAAGCAATAAACACAAACATAAATAAATTTGACATTAGTTGTGTTCAAAAAAGCATCATATCATATCATATTCTTTTCTTTCTCTCTGTCTTTCCTCACAGTTTGTGACTATGGACAATATTGGTGAAGAATACAAGCATTACTGGGAAACCAACATGTTCCTCCAAACTCAAGAACTTGACAGGTAAATTAATAATTAATCATACTTCAAAACTATATACTATATGGTTTTAATTAATTTACATAAGGTGTTGATTATTTGGTCATGTTAATATATATATATATATAGTTGGGGACTAGATGAAGCCTTATCTGTGTACTATGATTCGAGTTCTCCTGATGGGCCCACATCACCAGCAACATCTAAGAACATTGTATCTGAGAGGAATAGAAGGAAGAAACTCAATGAAAGGCTTTTTGCACTTAGATCAGTAGTCCCCAAGATTAGTAAGGTAATCACCATATCAAATAAGTTTGATGCCGATGTAGTTATAATTGCGGTTGCGGTTGCGATACGATTAGGGAGAGTCATTTCCTGATATATGTATATATGCATATTTTATTTCATGGGTCAGAGGAAGGATTCTCTCGAATACTGAAAATACAATAATAGATTAAGATGGGAAAATGTGGCATAAAAAATATTTGTGGTTCTTGATTTTAATTTATTTTTAATAAAATATCTCTCCAGAATTAGAGAGGAGTTGTGTTTGGGTTAGAGGAGTATTACTCTAAGAGTGGTTAAAGTGATGTAATGTCAAGTTGTTGTTTTTTTGTACTACCAATTTTTTTTTGTGGTTGTCTCTCCTAATAAGTGTTGCTCCCAGAAATCGAACATTAAGTTTGTGCAATGATTGATGTTGTTTTATGCATGACATGTTACACAAGATGGATAAGGCTTCAATTATTAAGGATGCAATTGAGTACATTCAGCACTTGCATGAGGAAGAGAAGAATATCAAAGCTGAGATAATGGAACTTGAATCTGAGGTGCTGATGATGAATCCAAACTATGACTTTGAACAGGAACTACCAGTGTTGTTGAAGTCTAAGAAGAAGAAAACAGAGCAACAGCTTTATGATTCTTTCACTCCTATAAATTTCCCAATTGAAATCCTTGAGGTAATTATATCCACTTTCTATTTGCCCATAAATTATTAGGTGATTGTTGTTGGGAAGTAGTCCCAATTTTCTGGCTAATTCTTATTACTAATTGGTTTTGAGATGAAATATTAATATTGTATTAGAGCTGGAGCACAATTTTTTTTTCATTTTCAAAGGCCAAAAGATTTCTTTTAATCATGGGTCAAAGTAACTCTTCATCTAGTCTGACAGATGTTTATGAAGAGACATATTGAATTGATTTTGAGATAAAACATTAACGTTCTAATAGTCTCTAATGTTCATCTATTATTTATTTTAGATTTTTTTTAATTCTCTATTTATACGTTATTTTAGATTAAGAGTTTAATGAAATACAATACTTTAAATTTTATTATTATATATATATATATATATATATGTGTATGATGCATATG
This sequence comes from Lupinus angustifolius, assembly GCF_001865875.1. Lineage (NCBI taxonomy): Eukaryota > Viridiplantae > Streptophyta > Magnoliopsida > Fabales > Fabaceae > Lupinus > Lupinus angustifolius. The sequence goes on from NC_032022.1 coordinate 1,786,862, forward strand.
CACCTTTCTTTATTTTATGTTGATAAAAAGAGAGGCTCTTTTTCTCATATATTAAATGTCTCATTTGCATTTGAGAACATTAACTTGAAACCATATAATAATTCCACTTGTCTAACACTATATTCTTTCTGAATTGCATTATTAATAGTTGTACATTATAAAATTGATGAGGGGTATTGTTGTTAATTCTTAACCATTTTTCTTTGGATTTTCTAAAATGGAGATAAATTAATTAATTGGTGGGTTTTTTTGTTATGATGGAGTGCAGCTAAGGGTTACATACATGGGAGAGAAGACTATTGTGGTAAACTTGAAATGTAACAAAAGGACAAACACAATGGTGAAATTGTGTGAAGTGTTTGAATCTTTAAAGCTCAAGGTTATCACTGCAAATATCACTTCTTTTTCAGGCACACTTTTTAAGACAATCTTCATTGAGGTTAGTTTTTTGTGACTCTTCTCTTTTTATTTCACTTTATTATATGTCATATATAATAATATTCTCATCTATTTTATTCCTCAATTTATATGTTTAGATTAGTTGTCAAAACAATTTTATTTTAATATAATAGATTTTATGTTTCAATACTTTAGTTGGTTGAAAGCAATCATAATTCACAATGATTAAATGGGAGTCCATATTATTTTCATTCTAATTTTTTTCTTCTAAAAAAGCATTTATCTCAAAAAATTAAAAATAGTAAATTACTCTTAAACAAACATTAAATGATCAAAATGTTTCACCAAATAGATTATAAAATAAATAAAAATATAAATTAGAGCTAAAATTAAGGTCCTACATGCTTGAAAACTATTAATAGCTCACTTTAATAAAGGTGGAAGTGTGGAACAATAAAGCAATTGGTGAATAAGAATTTAGATGTCTACTTGAAACTGTAAAGAAAAAGAAAAGGAATGTACTAGTTTCATACTTTTAGAATGTGAGATAAGGACCCTAAGATTTTCTTGTTTTAGTTTAGAAATTTAGATAGATTCTTATATTCTGTGTGAATGGTTGGTTTAGGATATATATATATATATATATATATATATATATATATATAATTTCTTTAAGGTTTTGAGTTCGAGTTTTATGTAAGACAAATTATTGCTATAAGAACTAGTCCTATCAATTATGGATGTTGTACCCTCCTGTAGAATTGTTTACTGTGGAGAATACTCATGTTCCAAACACAAATAAGATTTTAATAACATTATTAAAGTAATGAAATTTGTAGTTGATTCTTTCATACATGTGTTTTAGGATTTCATTAAGATTCCGTTGCTTTAACACATAATTTGGAATTAGATTTTGGAATTGCAATTCCAATTCTAAATGATTGAAATCATAAATTATATGCAAAGAATTAAATGATATAATTAACCAATGAGTGTTGGTCCAAGTGATACGTGTTTGATTCTCTTTAAGCAAAGTCTCGAGTTCGAGTCTTGTGGATGAAAAAATACTCGTTGGGAGAGTTAGCATCACATACCTGTGAATTTTCCCGACTCGGACATGATTGCCTCTAGTGCGGGGATACCTATAGGAAACCAAAAAATGGTATAATTAGGGTGAACAGGACCTCGTCCTACCCGCTCATCAGATTTAGCCTGATCATGACCGAACACAAATAGGATTGAGTCTCATCAGATCTGAGACTGAGTTTGGGTTCAAAAACTAGACTCAGCCAATATTTAAGATCGAGTAGGGGACAAACATGACCCGACCGGGCCCATTGTCATTCACTTATCATATTTTTATGTGTCTCTATTCCATTATGTATAGAGCAATGTCATCTATTTGGTCGAAAATATAATTGATTCTCTAATTTTTCATCATATATATACATGATTAACAAAATATATATATATATATATATATAAATTATTTCATATGTCAAATTACATATGCATAATACTAAGTAAAATATTAATAATACCTTATCTAAAAGTTGTCATTGTCGATTTGGGGTCGGGTTAGCTTCAGGTCTAGGGTCGGGTTCAAAAAAATGACCGTACCAACATTTAGGATAAGGTAAAGAGTCTTACATGCCCAACCTAACTCATGCTCACTCCTAGGTATAATTATATTTCTAAGTTCAATTAACTAAGTTGACCGTCCTCGTTAAGGTATGGTGGTAAGATGGTGATGTCACCAGATCTATGAAGGTGAAATGATGACATTTAGGGGTGAACATGACTCATCCCCTACCCGCTCATTCGATTTGATCTCATCATGATCAGACCTAAATATGTTCAGGTTTTATTAGATTTAGGGTCGAGTTCAGATTCAAAAATTAGACCTGGAAAATATTTAGGATTGGGCAAGTGACAAATATGACCTGACCTGATCCATCTCATATCACTCATTTTTCATGTTTGTATATGTGTCTATTCAATTGTGTATAGAGTAATGACATCTCTTTATTTGAAACTAATGTTGATTATCTAATTTTTCATCATATATATGATTAACAATGTACATATATCATGTTGGGGCTAAGTTTGAATTCAAAAAAAATAAATCGGCCAATATGTAGAGTCGACCAACATTTAAGGTCAGGTAAGGGACAAGCCTTACTCAACTTAATCCTACTCATGCTCACCCCTAATAATATTATTTTCAGTGGTTGGGTATTGGTAGTGGCGGGTACGACAATAAGGGTTGAGATGTGGTGATGGTTGAGGTTATAGTAATATGAGGGGCAACAACATAGGCATTTGTGAAAAAAGATAAGACTTGAGTTTGGCTTATGTTGCTCATTTAAAGTTTCACTACTTTTTTCTTTTGCTCCCTAAATTTTGTTTATTTTTATTAACGTTTAACATTAACAAACAATTTATACTAGAATGTATTTTAACCAAAGGTCTCAAGTTTAAGTCACTAGAAATACAATTACGATAAATATTTGATGGGTGAAGTTTTACCTCCCGAAATAGTTTTACCCACCTTAGATAGAATTACATTTTTAGAAGATACTCTCAGTTTAAAAAAAAACATTGTTTTATATAAAAAACACTTTATAATCAAAAAACATTGTTTTATATAAAAAAACACTTTATATTATAAGGTAAAATTAAACATAAAAACAAAATATAATTTCATATTCATAAATCAAAATTATAACTTACAAGAACCTACCATTACTAAAAGGGAACAAAAAAAACATTAAACATGTGTCTTATTCTTGTTGAGTTCAAAGGCTGTTTCCTCAACATATGTGACCATGTAACACTGCTTGGTGCAGTTTCACTTTCACTCACGTTCTTCCTTAACAGCTGTTTCTCATTTTGCAATTACAAACCTTCAACCAATCACTCTCTCACTCAAAGGACCACATTAACCAAAAAGACGTTCATGTAATGATGTAAAGTTATACTAGATCTCAAGGTCGATAGTTTGATTACTGTAAGTAATACTTGTTGAAAGAGATAGTTATGACCCTGAAAGATATTAGCTTATCACCCAAAAGGGTGAAGAAATATCCTTTATAGTACCAAAAAGGACCACATTAATTAAAAGACATTTTTCATATATATGATTAATTTTTATAATCTTAACCGTTTAAAAAACATTCAATAATGTAAATTATAATATATGAAAATATCATAAAATAATTCAGGATTAGTATTATGTATTTTGTATCATAATATTATTTCATCATTATTTATAATATTATCAATACAATTTCATATCTAAACAATATAATTTTAATAATGTATTAATTGTATACAAAACTTTAAACTTAGAGTACATAAATATTAAACTATATATATATATATCATAAAAGCCCCATTTCTATTTTCTCTTTTTTATTATATATTCAAAGAAATTTCATTTTCCAAATTTGTTGGTGCCTACTTAAACTTTCCCAATAAATTTCTTTACCCACCAACAATAAATAATAGATTTATAACTACCACATCAATGATGAGTTGCTTATTGTAAATTAAATATGAACCATATATATCATAAGCGACAAGAACTAAAAGTTAAGCCTTCTAGAAATTGAGATTGCCACATTAGGTTTTGTTGCCTAAACAAATATAAAATATTTCTTCACAAAGAAAGTGTGTACAATAATACCAATTAAACTATAATTCCCTTCTAATAAAAAACTCAAATATACTAAAGTTATATATAATATTAGTGAATAATGAATCTCTTCATATCAGGAGATAACTTATCTCCTATAGCCAGTAAAAGAATGACATGCAGACCTAAATATGTTCAGGTTTTATTAGATTTAGGGTCGAGTTCAGATTCAAAAATTAGACCTGGAAAATATTTAGGATTGGGCAAGTGACAAATATGACCTGACCTGATCCATCTCATATCACTCATTTTTCATGTTTGTATATGTGTCTATTCAATTGTGTATAGAGTAATGACATCTCTTTATTTGAAACTAATGTTGATTATCTAATTTTTCATCATATATATGATTAACAATGTACATATATCATGTTGGGGCTAAGTTTGAATTCAAAAAAAATAAATCGGCCAATATGTAGAGTCGACCAACATTTAAGGTCAGGTAAGGGACAAGCCTTACTCAACTTAATCCTACTCATGCTCACCCCTAATAATATTATTTTCAGTGGTTGGGTATTGGTAGTGGCGGGTACGACAATAAGGGTTGAGATGTGGTGATGGTTGAGGTTATAGTAATATGAGGGGCAACAACATAGGCATTTGTGAAAAAAGATAAGACTTGAGTTTGGCTTATGTTGCTCATTTAAAGTTTCACTACTTTTTTCTTTTGCTCCCTAAATTTTGTTTATTTTTATTAACGTTTAACATTAACAAACAATTTATACTAGAATGTATTTTAACCAAAGGTCTCAAGTTTAAGTCACTAGAAATACAATTACGATAAATATTTGATGGGTGAAGTTTTACCTCCCGAAATAGTTTTACCCACCTTAGATAGAATTACATTTTTAGAAGATACTCTCAGTTTAAAAAAAAACATTGTTTTATATAAAAAACACTTTATAATCAAAAAACATTGTTTTATATAAAAAAACACTTTATATTATAAGGTAAAATTAAACATAAAAACAAAATATAATTTCATATTCATAAATCAAAATTATAACTTACAAGAACCTACCATTACTAAAAGGGAACAAAAAAAACATTAAACATGTGTCTTATTCTTGTTGAGTTCAAAGGCTGTTTCCTCAACATATGTGACCATGTAACACTGCTTGGTGCAGTTTCACTTTCACTCACGTTCTTCCTTAACAGCTGTTTCTCATTTTGCAATTACAAACCTTCAACCAATCACTCTCTCACTCAAAGGACCACATTAACCAAAAAGACGTTCATGTAATGATGTAAAGTTATACTAGATCTCAAGGTCGATAGTTTGATTACTGTAAGTAATACTTGTTGAAAGAGATAGTTATGACCCTGAAAGATATTAGCTTATCACCCAAAAGGGTGAAGAAATATCCTTTATAGTACCAAAAAGGACCACATTAATTAAAAGACATTTTTCATATATATGATTAATTTTTATAATCTTAACCGTTTAAAAAACATTCAATAATGTAAATTATAATATATGAAAATATCATAAAATAATTCAGGATTAGTATTATGTATTTTGTATCATAATATTATTTCATCATTATTTATAATATTATCAATACAATTTCATATCTAAACAATATAATTTTAATAATGTATTAATTGTATACAAAACTTTAAACTTAGAGTACATAAATATTAAACTATATATATATATATCATAAAAGCCCCATTTCTATTTTCTCTTTTTTATTATATATTCAAAGAAATTTCATTTTCCAAATTTGTTGGTGCCTACTTAAACTTTCCCAATAAATTTCTTTACCCACCAACAATAAATAATAGATTTATAACTACCACATCAATGATGAGTTGCTTATTGTAAATTAAATATGAACCATATATATCATAAGCGACAAGAACTAAAAGTTAAGCCTTCTAGAAATTGAGATTGCCACATTAGGTTTTGTTGCCTAAACAAATATAAAATATTTCTTCACAAAGAAAGTGTGTACAATAATACCAATTAAACTATAATTCCCTTCTAATAAAAAACTCAAATATACTAAAGTTATATATAATATTAGTGAATAATGAATCTCTTCATATCAGGAGATAACTTATCTCCTATAGCCAGTAAAAGAATGACATGCATACTGTTTTGTTTAGTTTTAGAAATATTTTTATAAAAAATGATTAAATATAACACATATCATGAATTTTAATGGTTGAAGAAGATAATTTATTTTCTTATACCATAAGATATTTTATTCTCATAATATAATATTCTCTTTTGGATACCATGGTTATTCCTTCCATTTAGTATAGCTTTAAGAAATCAAATATCTATCTTTAACCTTATATTATAGATGAGGGTCTAGCTTTTCCTAACCTTTTCCTTAATTGTGTGCACATAAACTTTCTATTAAAAATTATAAAGGGAAGTTTTTAAAATGAAAAAAAAAGTAAAAAGTTTGTTATGAATTATTAAAGGGTAATGGTCACATCAATTAGCAATATTTTCTACTCAAGCCTTTTTTTTAATTGAAGGATAGAATGATAGATGAGTCCTAATCATATATCAGGGAAGAAAATTTAGTCCAAGACCTTCAAATTGCGGACCGTATCTTATGATGTAACTGTAATATTGTAGCATAACACTGCATTACAATAATATGGCTACATCTGGATGTAATGCGATCACATTTAAGTTGTATCAGATTGAATCGAGCTTAAAAATAATTTTTTAATCATAAAGTAATTCATACTGCAACGGTCGTAATCCGAATTACAATATTACTAACATGTGCATTTTGTGTTGCCATGCATTTTATCTATGTTTCAGGCAGATGAAGAAGAAAAAGATCTTTTGCAGATAAAGATCCAGACAGCCATTGCAGCTCTTAATGACCCTTTAAGTCCTATCAGCATCTGATCAACAATATATATTCAAGTTCTTCTAGTGTTTGTGCTACTTCTTTTTCAACAACAATAGAATGTGTGTAATTTATACATGTTATGTTTTTTCTGTTTTTAATATATTTTTAGTCCATTTCAATTATGATCAATTTTCTTGGTACTACTAAGGCTATCTCATAAGGGTAAGAAACTAATCTATTTTGGAGTTTGTGGTTTCCCCTCGCAACAAGTGTTGCTCTCAAGAATCGAAGATATTGGTGAATGGTATCATGTACTACAATGATATTGGTGAATAGTTGAATAACTATCATTTCAAAGATAAATAAACAATGTATCATCCTAATTTTCTTTTAATAAGGAGGGGCCATATAAAAGCCTGAAAAGTTGGAGTCAAACAATAGGAAAAGCTGCTATAGCTATAAATGTCCAAAAGATAGAGAATGGCTCAAGAAGGTAGTTGTGTCATGATCATCTCCTCAAAGTTATGATTCATTGCAGATTTTTTTTCCAAACTTCTGGTGTAACAGATTTTAAGATAATTCTTTAGATCTTTATCAAAGAATTGAAAATAATGCAAAAGGGTAATTTTCCAATTCTGAGGACGTTTGCTTAACGACTATGAGGTCATAGGTTTTAGATCCTGAAAACAGTTTTTCCACTTGTAAAGGTAAAGTTGCGTCAATCTACCATCCCTCGACCCCCATTAAGTAAGAGCCTAATATACTATGCCGCTTTTTTCTTCTTGTTGTGGCTCTTTTTGGTACTACCAAAATATCTCTTCAACTTTTTTAGATAAAGAACTAATCCTTTCAGGATTCGTGGCTGCCCCTCTCAATAAGTGTACAAATTGCGAGAAATATGAGACTGGACTAAACCCATAATAAGTACATGTGTAAAAGCTTTTCAAAACTTAGTCTACCTTTATTACCAGATAATTTGATTGATTATGTGTCACTCACAATTTGATTACTTTACATTTATCAAGTATCTGATATGGATAACCATGCAAAAAAAAATCAGTTCTTATGACTATTTGAGCTTCTTTAAGGAAGCAAATAGTAATATTATTAACTAAAAGTTGCATCATTTCATTGTACAATGTAAGGCCAGTACAGAAAAAATAAATGTAAAAACATATATTTACTATTAAACCTTTTCCCTTAACTCAGCTATAGGTACATATGTAACAGAAGATTCATTTGAACATGATTCATCTGAACCCTTTACTCTGCAATTTTGAACTTCACTTAGTCTTTGTTTTATACTATCTAGTTTATACTTCACTTTGCTAAGTCTTTCAAATTCCAACTCTGCTGCATGAAAATCTCCTTCATATATAGAATTTACCCTCCTTTTCTTTTCTTTCAACAGTTTCTTCAAGCAAACATCATCACTAAACTCATTGTCCTGAAAATAAAATGAAAAATTGCGAACTCAGGCCCTTTCAGATGCGAAAAAGTTAAAGTGGAACAAAATTGTTAATAGTGATTTGTTAGTTTAAGTTGTTGCAAGTTTTATACAGCAGTGCATATGGAACATGAAAAGTACCTTGTCGCCATTTTCGTTTTTCGACAATATCTTGTTGCTCTTTTCTTGTCGCCTTTCCTGTAAAGGAATGCGACACGACTTTATTTTTTCCCTGCCTGCGACATTTTTACCATTCTTCTGGCAATGGACTGCGGAAATTTTGGAGGCCTTTGATCTCAGAAGCTCGTCTTTCTCTACATTTTGTGATTTAAAATCCTTTGAGGCCTTAGAAGTGAAACTCTTAAGTTGTTCTCCTTCAGATTGACACTGAAGAATAAAACAGTTCATTGGAAATTTTAAGAACAAAACAATTTCTGAATGTCTGACATGAAATGATGCCAAGTATAGGATTTAGAACTAGCACAAATATGCATTTTTTTTAAAGCAATGAAGCATGACATGAAAAGTTTGTGAAGCTTATTCTTTTGTTTTTGTGGGGGAAACCGTCATTCCTTTAGGTTACTTTCTTCAGGACATCTTGCATGGCCGCTCAACTGGCTTGTACGGCCAGTCAGTGACAAACAGTAATAACGCCAACAATTGGCAGTCACTGGCGGTATCGAAAAAAACCTTTTTCTCTAAAATCTATATTAATTACATGCAAGTATGCAACATATTAAAGGTCATATGGTAAACATGTTACATAAGAACAATATAAATCAAATCATGGTTTTGCAAGCGGCTCCGATCCATTGTTCGGTAAACCCTTTTCTTTAGGTTACTTTCTTCGTTTTCTCAACAAACAAAAAAGGTGACCTACTACACGAGGCTCCCACTTAATGGGGTCTGGGAAGGGTAGATGTACGCTGCCTTACCCGTATAAACGAGGAGGTAGTTTCCAGGTTTGGACATGTGACCTTACTGTTGCACCAAGCTTACCCTCTTCGTTGTTTTCTCAAAGTTACATGCAAAAGCATAAATTGTTACTAAAACCTATTAGGTGCTTATTAACTTTGTAGTTAATATCAATCTATAAGTCACAAGCATATTTGTAAATATATCAAAACCAATTCCTCTTTCTTCTTACTGTCTGGTAACTCTTCAAATCATAGCTTCATCAAATTCATTTGTTCAATGCCAATTATAAATACACAGAAAGTGAAATCTGAACACTACATTGTGGTTTAGTACATAGCTAAAGGATATCTAGATAGGGTGATAAACTGATAATTAATACATATGGAAGATATTCTTAAAAAATATTAACCAAGCAAAAAGGACCAGAAGAAAACAAACAATAATACTCGGAAAAATTGAAAAAGAAGAAAGCATAAAGCTTACCTTTCTGGTTTTAAGTGCTGTATAACGTGCATTTTTGAACCATTTGTTAACCTGCATTTGTTAACATGTTAGTAACAGAAACTTTGAACAGATCAAGATCTTCTAGACATAAATAAAGACCAAAGGCTATGCAAATAACGACGAAGAGCTAGATGATATAAAATTCCCAAAAGGTAATGCCGCTTTGCAGGATAAGTTCGGGTCAAGATAGAAACAAGGTACAACTAGAGACTGTAAGGCTTACCTTCGCAAAGTCAAGTCCCAACTCTTTCGAAAGAGCTTCCCTCATGGATCTTGAAGGAAGTTCATTCTGTGCAAAGACTTGACGAAGCTTCTGCCATATTTCATTTGAAAAATTAAACAGACACAAATCAGTGCACATAGAACCCTTACATAATTGTTCTCAACCGAAATGTCAAGAAGTGAGGATAAAAAAATGAGAAGAACTGCTATAAGTAATACCTCAACTGCATCATGTGGAATCCTGAAACAAGGTCTTTTGTTGTGTCGGTCAGAAGAACCCTCTCTTATTGAATCATTGTTAGAATATTTATTTTCAATTTCATGTAGTGTCATAAGTGTATTAGCAGCATCGGATTCCTTTTCTCTTCGCTTTCTCTTGCCAGGACCCCAATCTTCGTCTTCGCTGACTTGTTCAAATAGAGGAGCATCCTTCCCAAACATTTCCTAAAAAGATATGAACTAAACTGAAACTTCATTTTTGACATCTGAATTATCCTACAGATATTGGTATTTCCAAGCACAAAAACAAAAACAAATTTTCCATCTGCATGACAACCAAGTTCAAGTCATACATCTATCTCGGAATTACTTTTTTAAATAAAAAATGTAAACAAATATTTCCAACCCGATTCATAAACCAAAAACCGGGACTGTTTAATATTGAGCTATCAACTCAAGGAAGTAACTTGCGAATTCCATACTACTGCTAAAGTCTTCAAACATACTTTTAAGAATTTCAATATAAGCTTATGATGAATGGAGAACTTTGATATACTCACATCATGAAGTTTCTTGTAGTCAACTGCTTTACGCTTCCTATGACCGCATACTATTTTCCCAGAATCATCAGAATCTATGCAGCTATTCACAGAACAGTATTCACGGAAAATGTCTTCATCTACTAGAGAACATTCACTATTCAAAGACCACGCACTGGCGAAACTGCTTGAATCAAAAGATGCATTATCATCAGTTCCTTTTACGTTGGTGCTGAGGCTGTCTTCCCTCCTCTCTGGATTATAATCATCGTCATCGGGATCATCTGATGGCAGTTCTTCTTCTTGATTTAGTATTGCATTATCACCATCCGGTAAAGTAGCCTCTTCCTTGAATACATCCTTAATTTATGGGAGAAAGGAATTAATAAAAATATCAAGAGGAGATCGAAAATACGAAAAAAATGGATAGTTTGAGATATTATTGACGTAAAAAAACCTGCCAAGTAATGTCCAAGGAGAATTGAGTCCCAAGATGTGCATTCGTTGCTTCAAGTATTTCTATTTTACATTCACAAAACTTGCAAAACCAGCCCTGGTCTTCCGGGGGGACTGCGAAGTATAATGACAAAAAATGTTTTCTTAATGAAAAGTCAGCATACTGAAGGTTACGGAACAAGTTTACAACGACAAGCATAGAAAGGAGCTCACTATTTTCAGTGTCCAAGGGAGGATCGAGGCATCTTTGATGAAAAGCACGATTGCATGAGCCATCACAGAGTATGATATCATTTTCCGGGAATGCTTCACGCAACTTGCAATTTGCACAGAATATCTAAATGAAGAAAAAAACAGAAAAAATAAATGAATATACAGGTTTATAAAAGGTGAGCTATCCCATCTCCCTTTGAGTTGACTTAACACGAGAACGGTGTGCAACTGATTGCTCTGCATTAGCGAAATCAAATAAGGTGTGATGCATTATAACTAGTCGTGAACTGGGAAGAATACAAAATGATAACATAATATAGTGAAGTATTCAGAGTATCTATGCTTTCTTACATGTTCATGATAAACAGATCCATCTGGAGCAATGACAGAACCTTCAATGCTACCCACTGAACTAAGAGAATCTAGCTGGCGAATGGCATCCCGAATACTAAGTTTACATTTTAAAATCTGCTTCGTTGCTCTTTGTAACTCCTTTTCTGGCCTAATCTTTTCTCGACTGTGCGGACGTTTTTGTAAAAACAAAGAAGAATGATCAGCTACAAAGCTATTTATCAAGGGACATTTTTCGGCTTAAAAAACTAAATAATAGTTTTCAAATAAGATCACACTGCATTGCTGCAAGCTTTTTTTCCAATGGAACATGTAAGCATTTGAAGAAGGCAACATCTCATTTTATCGATTAAAAGGTTTAATTTCAATATTAACCGAACATTTGAATAATTGAATATACAAATAAGCTAGAGAAGAAGAAATCCCATACCTCTGGCCTTTCCAACCTTCTCCAGAGTAAGCATCAATTAGGTTCTGCTCTTGCTTCATTCTGATTAAGAGGTTCCTTGTTCTCCTCTGCAGGCGTGAAGCATCATCAAGATCCACATTATCCCTTCGCCTTTTCGTCTTTCTCCTTCTCTTCATTTTATGGATCTTTGCCTCCCGATCAATATCTTCTCCCTTGTTTCTAGAACAAAGAGGAGCTTTCTTGCCATGTAGCATCATTGAAGACTGCATCTGTGAAGATTTTCCATCAGTTTTACACAGATTTTGTCCAATAATCAAATTCTTATTTGAATAGTCCTTGATTGGCCCCTCTATGGAAGAATTGTTAACTTCCATCCTTGATGTGTTTGTGCCGACTCTGTGTTTATCCAATTTTGATTTCAACCTATTCTTCTTCGCTCGACCTTTTGTGTTGTTTGCATCAAATCTCGACGATGAGTCTAACTTTGACTCAGTCCTTTCCTTTGAATGACTGCATTTCCTAGGTCCTCTCATATTTAACTTCTTCTCAGTATCCCTCGTATTAATTTATCTGTGTATCCCTGAAAAATTCATGCATAAGATGGATAAATAATGACACAAAAAGTACAATTAGCATGCTAATCTAAATAAAAACTTCCGGCACAAACACAGATATTTTGTATAAAGAAAGAAATGGAAGAATTTGCAACCGATAATATCATCATATGTGCTCAGAATGCACTAAACATATTTGGAAAGAAATGTCAATACTCCACAACTGCTTTTGTTTTGTTAACGCCGAGTTTACATATTTTCCACGAATGCTGTCGCTAGTGAATGAATCAATTCAGACTTATAATCATACATAGATAAGAAAGGCTAGGTTTCATAAAGGATATGGATGAAAAGGGAAAAGAAATTAGCCCAAGGGCAGTGATCGCCGACGACTCATTCCCCATGAAATCAAGAAAAACTCACCAATTGAATAACAATAGAGAACTAAAACTAATCGAAATCAAAGCATAACATTTCAAACACAAACAGTTCACCAAAACTCACAGCAAAAAATGAATTAGCAACCAAATTAACCATTACATGGTCAACACTCAAAAGAAAGACCATGAAGAACATTGAATCAATAATCACTTTACTAATTCAGTGAAGAAGAAAAAAGTATATAATACCATGGTGTGTCCAATAGTACCATGATCAATTCAAAGACTAAATAGAAAACCAAATAATATGCAATCATCCATTTCACTAATCCTTTTGAAAACCATAATTCAATCACAGAAACAAACACATATGATTCAAAAGCAACATAACAAATTTCAAATACCCCAAATGGTTATTAATACCAAGACCTTGACTTTACTAAGCCTCACTAAGTTCCAAGCAAAAACAAGAGAAACCCACATAAATTTAAGGCCTAATAAGAGAAATAACCTATAATGGAAGATAAAATAAGGTGAAAGATCTGAACTTTGTTGTACGAGTCTGAAGTATGAAGGTACTACTATTATCTGACAGTGAAAGAATGAAGATTCTTGAATTAAAAAGTGAGTGTTTTGAATTATGAAAGAATGATTGAAATGAAATTGAAAAATGGATGTGATAATCCCAATGTTGAATGGGTCAGTTACCGGAGACGGTGGTGTTGTAGTTCTCAAAGCATGACCATTATGGTTCCTCTTCCTTATTAACTCTCTCTCTCTTTGTTTTGATGTGTAACTTATTATGACAGTCCCAGAAAATAGTACTTTTTTGTACACACTCTTACATCACTTCCTATGTGAATAGAAAATCGGTTAAGGACATTATCTACCATTCTTTTTCATTTGTGTTACTTTTATTTGAGAGTTAATTATGATTTAAAATAAATGAATCACATATGATGTAATAATAACATTCTTGCACTACCCGTGCATATATCCTTCTCTTTTCACTCACTCAACCTTCGATAAGTAATTAATTTTTTTTGGTGTGTGTCGATCCACCTCTGTGTAAGTGTAATTCTTAACAATCAAACTCTTCAACTTTTGATCATTCTAGTAATCTAATGAAGCCTTATATCACTAGATCAACACATTGTTGGTATATTAAACTTATATTTTGGTCTTATTGAAAAGAGTAAAGTAGAAGAAAAACTTCTTGTTTCATTAATATATCAATTCATTAATATATATTTTTTATTTCTTTAAGATTTTTTGGTACTATCAAGAATATTACTTCATCATTTTTAGGTTAAAAATTAATTATTTTTAGGATACCTGATTGTCCCTTTCAACAAGTATCACTCACAAGAATTAAATATTTGACATTTTAGTCATGCTGAAAATATTTATTTCTTTAAGAAGATATAATTAAAAAATCACTTTATTTTTATTATCTTTCATTTCTATAACTTTCATTTCCCTCATTTTTAACTCTTTTGTACATGCTCTTACATCACTTCCTATTTATCTATGCATAAGTTTAAAGAAATAGTAAGCCTATATTTGGTTTTATTGAAAAGAGTAAAGTAGAAGAAAATCTTATTTTTCATCTTTTTCGTTGCAATGAAAATCACACCTACTAACAACTTTTCTACTTGTTTATGGAGAGAATATAAATAAAAAAGTGATATTTATTCTTAACATAATATTGATCAGATTTGTTTTTTTTTGTTTTTGAACAACTTTTAATTTACTAATATATATTTCTTTCTTTGAGATGATATAATTAAAAAAATCACTTTTTTTTATTATCTTTCATTTCTTTAACATGCATTCTACTCACTTTTAACTCTTGAACTAAATGTACCATAAATTAAATTACAACTTTATTAAAATAATTTATTTATTTATTATATCAAATTACTACTTTGTTACTCAAGTGAAAAAAGCAAATTAATATAATAATATTGTAGGATCCATGTTTTTCTATCTATATCATTTTAATTATTAATTATAATTATATTTTTTCTCAATTTTCTTTACATTTTCTATCATACCAAATAATTAAAAAATTATCTTATTTTCTACTCATTTTCTCATCTCAACTTTTATTTCCTTAAATTTTCTTTTGGTAGTGTATGAAACATAATAATTATCTTAATTTATATGATGTTTATTGTAGTGTTTTTTCTTTTCTTAACTTTTTTTCGTTATTTACATGAATTAAGAAATATTAAATAAAGGTAAATATAAAAAAAATTTAATTTATTCTTAACTCATAGATAGAGTGGATAATTAGGAAAAGATTTTTCTAAACATGAACCGATAGATAGGAATGAATGTAGTATATACATGCATTGCAAGTTTGGTTTAAATATTATTGGATTTTGCATAAATAATTTTAGTTAGAGTTAAACTATTACTTTTATAAGTACTAGCGTGTCGACAGGCACTACCGTGCCTGTCAACCCGCTTTTCTATTATTTGTAATGTGTATTCTACCTATCAAGTTATATTATATATTGTAATTTGCAGTTGAATATATATTCGTTTGAGGTAATTGTTCAATCTTAAAGAAATGATACATATACAATTGTGTTCATCAAGAATAGAGTCTTAATATATTCACTTAATTTTATTTTCCAGCGTGTTAGCAGACACTACCGGGTCAGTCAACCCAATTTTCTATCGTTTGTATTATTGTGTATTCTACATATAAAAGTGATTTTTTTATCTAATTAATTAAAATCTATTGAGTAAATCTATTGCATTGGTAACAATGTATATCCATTTAAATTAAAAAATAGGAATGCATGAAATATATTGCATTGGTCAGAGTGTATGTCAATGAGTAAAGAGTATGTGAATATTTGACATTTAAAACATACAGACTACACGTTACAAACAATATGAAAGTGGGTTGACAGACACAGTAGTACCTATCAACACGGTAGAAAATAAAATTAAGTGAAGATATCAAGACTCTATTCTTGATGAACACAATTGTATATGCATCATTTCTTTAAGATTGAACAATTAGCTCAAACGAATATATATTCAACTGCAAATTACAATATATAATACAACTTAATATGTAGAATACACATTAAAACAATAGGAAAGCGGGTTTACAGGCACGGTAGTGCCAACACGCTAGTAAAGATAAAATTAGAAGTTATAAAATATGAAATAAATGTTTAGTAGTATAAGTATATATAAAGATGAAATTAGAAGTTATAAAATAAAATTAGAAAGTTATGAAATAAGAAATAAATGTTTATTAATATATGAAATTAGAAGTTATAAAAATGAAATTAGAAATTATAAAGATGAAATTAGAAGTTATAAAATATGAAATAAATGTTTAGTAGTATAAGTATATATAAAGATGAAAGTATAACTTATACAATAAAATTAGAAGTTATAAAATATGAAATAGGAAAACCCAAAATAACTTCATGAAAGTTAGGTTAGGTTTTTCCTTTATTAAGTAGCGCATAGATATGCAACTTATAGTTAATATATTTGAGGTGGTTATATAGGATTATATGATTTTTTAAAATTAAATTTTTGAAGGGCAAAATAGGAATATATAAATTATGTCATAGTGGTGGTTACATCATGTTTTGGCTTTATATATAGTATATAGAAGATATATTATGAATTATCTTTTCTTCCTAATTACTCCTCAAATGTATCTATTGGTGAAATTAATATGTGCATATGTATAATTTTAAATTAGCAACAATAAAAAAATTTCACTTATGTTGTTTCTAAATTTTGATTGACATGTCATTATTTAATTTAAGTTTTTTATATATCGATATTACTCTGTACTCCCCTTTCAATTCTAAAACTTACCTATCTTCTTCTTCATCAATTTTACCTTTGACGATGATTTTTTTTGGCCATAGACTCTGATTAACATGCACTATTGTAGTTATGAACTTATTTCCCATAATAGCCATTTCTTGGTGGCCTATTATAATTTAATATTATCTGTATGCAACCAATTTTATAAATAAATGAAATTTAAAAGATAATTAGGAAGAAAAAATAGTTAATAATATTTACTTGCAAAATATATCAAGTTTACGAATGTTACATACATTTTTTCCCTATATTAATATTGAAAATGAATTTTAATTGAACAACTATCAATATATATAATGGCTGACCAAGATATGTTGCTATCACTAAATATGCCCATCAATGAAAAGCATGAAACTAGTTTGAGGAAGCCTTTTTCTTAGGAGAATAATGTATCTGTCAACATGATATAACTTATATAGTAAAATGTAATCAATTATATAGTACTATGTGATCTTTTGTTCAATTTTTTTATTTTCTTAAAATGTCCCAAAAAATAAGGGCACATAGATACCAATGGAATTGCCATCACTCTTGGTTCCCCCAACAATCCTCTGAACCCATCTAAAACTGAGAACCCCACAAGCATATCACTTTGTATCCTCCAAACTAAACATATTACTTTGTTTTTATCTCAATCTCTGCAACTTGACATTACTAGTGTGTAATAAAAGGAAACAAAATAAAGCATGGATGGTGAGTGAGTGAATGAATGATTATACTAGGCAGGTTGGAACAATTTTATACATGGGAAAATTAAGAATAATGTTACTGATCATCATCCCTACAATACTCTAATGGATTTAAATTGTCATCACAACCACAATTCCAGCCACAACCATACAGATTTGGAGGTCTCCACATCGGTAATGGCGGAGCTGGAATTGTCTTGTTATGATTAATTGAGATATGAAACACATCCAACCATGTAAGCAGCAGCAAGTTATGTCATTAAATTCAAGCACTAGTACCAAACAAATAGTTATCTCACACAATCAATTAACATTGAAATGCAAGAAAAATGAGTATTGTATCAAATAGAACTTATTTTTTCATCTGAATTCTGAAATACAGGTGACAGTATCTTCCTGCCTTGGTTTTTCAGATTATAAAACAAAAATATAAAAGCAAGCCGACCATCTCCGATTCAACAACCAGGGTCCTGAAAGCAAATATTTAAAAGAAATTAACATATATAAACCAAACATGAAAGAAAAGAATGAAACCAATGAGATAAAAAACATTAAGCATATACAGAGAGTTGAGTACAAGTGATGTCTAATAACATTTAACAGCAACACAATCGAGGTAATATTTTATCATTGTACTAGAATTGCTCAAGTAAAATGTATTTTGAAAGAATAACCAAGAATGTTTTGAATCAAGAGAATGAAACTGATGAGATAAAAAGCATTAAGCACATAAAGAGAGTTGAGTACAAATACAACTAATATCGAATAACATTTAACATCAACACAATCATGGTAATATTTCATTCAGAAATCAGGCACATAGAGGCAAGTCAAGGGAAAAGCTGTGAGCTAGACTAAAGAGGAACAAGACTAACAACCATGTGTGACTTTTGATGTAGTTATTGTGAGTCAAATATTTGTAAAGATGTGGGCACTGTAACAAAATTTTACATTGACAGTGCATTGAAATTGAAACCATTTGATTATTTCCACAAAGATACATAAACTGTTTGATCTCAAAATATATCAGAATAAACTCAGGGAAAGCTTACTCTCCAATTTTTAAATGTTATATTCAGAATCAAACACAACACATAATCAATGATCTCCCCAAACCAAATTTGAAACCACTTTATCAAACAACACATTTTGATCTAAAATATTAGGCAGAAACAAATCTATCCACATCAAAACCATAAAACACATAAAACCTTATTCAAATCTTAGTAACCGATTTATATCTTCAGAAACAAAAAAATTCTAACATATCACTTAAGAATAACATGTCAGCCAAATAGTACTATACAGAATTAGAGAACTTGTGTAAAAAAGCACTACTTTAACCAAAATCAATTTGAAAATTTCATTCATTTCTCATGTATTAACATGGAACTAATTTGATCAGAATTCTTGATATTTATTAGGTTTAAAAACGAAGATTTCACTTTTGAGAGACTAAATTAAGGTTATTTATTCTCCAATTTCAGATCGATCAAACTTTTATTCAACAATCAATTAAAAAAACAAACAAACCTAACTTTGCAAAACAAGATCGGAAGAAATCATACCTCGGGAGAAACGAAATCAACGGATCAGTGACCACCGCCGTGCTGCTGCTGATGAGCGAGGTGGCGGCGCTCTTCCGGTAGAGCAACAAGGTAAGAGAAAATCAATCCTCCAAAACAGATATGGTAAACAGGATCAGCGGAATTGGTTTCGATGTACTTGACACGATAATTCTCTAACCCTTTCTCAACGGATTTCTTAATGAAACCGAATGATAGATATGGCTTCACGTGTTGTGGAACTTCCTTCACCTTCAAACTCCTAAGCTCGTTGAAGAATTTCTGAGACGCCATTGTTGAATCGTAGAACAAATCGAAAACCCTAACAAATGAACAACAATGCTATCCCATGATAGATATGTGACTTGCACGAGGCCCGGCCCGCAATTGTTATGGGCTTTTTCAAAATCTTGAGGAGTTAGTTGGTAATTTGGATTACCTGGCTCGATTCGGGTTAGCATGATTCGGGTTGGGCTAGTAAAAGTGTAAATTTAAAATTACATGATATTATCGTTAAAAGTCGAAAGATAATTTAGGTTGAATGTACCTAACTTAAATAATCCTTATATGGTAGTTTGACCTAAATAATTTTTAGACTTTTAATGATATGATTGGATGATTTTTTTTGGGTTCATATGGAGATTATATTCGATGGAAGTGGATTAAAATTATTCAAGGCTTATTAGGAGAAATGCTTTAACTTGATTTAAATTTCATATGATTTTTACATCAAAATATTTGCATGGATTTGATTTAAACACATCCGATAAATTTGAATATAATGTATAGCTTAATTTTATATTTAAATAATAAAAACTACTACATAAAAAACAAAAACAAAACCATAACTAAAATATATTTTATAATACTTATTTCAAAATAAATAATATCACCATAAATATTTACTAATTTAATGGATTCTATAAAACTTATTCTTACATTACTCATTATTTTTACAATTTAATTTTAGTGTAATTCAATAACCATGTCAATTATTTGCATTTCCATTTTTTACTACTTCATTGTCATGTGCCTAATATTCCAAATTTATGCAATAAAAATTGATAAAAATATTTAATGATTAAATAAAAATAAAGGTGATTATTTTTTGGTACTATCAGGGGTATCTACTCACCTTATAAGTAAAACATTAATCTTTTTTCATAGTATATGACTGTCTCTCTCAATAAATATCGCGTTAAGAAGAATATGATTATACAAATAGGTAATATAGGCAATATTATTAATTCATACATATCACCATTAGTGTTTTCAAGTATAGAAATTGTCAATATTAATTCATACATATCACAATTATTTCTTTTGATGGTGTTTACAATGTGATTAAAGTTGTAGCCACATTTTCTTCTATTACACAACTATGAGGTATTAATACTGATATGAGTATCAGATACAATATGTATCCAATATACTAATATTAGTATCAGATACAATACGTATATGAAATATTGATATGCAGATTCTTAAAAATGTCGAATACAATACATTTGAGATATATATATATATATACATATATATATATAATTTGCACATAAAACATACTAAACATATAATTATTGTTATGGATTTTCAAATAAACAACATATCACTGAATACAAAATGAAGTCCGTCATACAAAATCATTGCTTAGTACTAACAAGTAGGAATAATATCAATCTCGTTTAGTAGATGTTCAACATTATGTATATGCATTTCCTATTCATTCTCTATAAAATACAAATGTTTTGTCTTTTCTCTTTTGTTACTATGTTTCTCTCTTGTAATTAATTGATTCTTTTATGATTTTCTCTATCTTAAAATCCCATTGTATGGTAGTTTGAGTGTCTATAAGGTATAGAGAAAACATTTTAAGAGTAGAAGAGTATTCGAAAAATATAGAATTTATAATTATTTATTTTTGAAAAATAATAATTCTAATACGTTGAGAGTACATATCGATGAAATATCAGAAAGTATCGGTATCTGATACATACCATATTTTATATAAGGAGGGGGAGTGCAACTATAGGGATTTGAACCTAGGCACTCACTCAAAGTCCTCCATCTTATTTAGCCAAATATAGTCATAAGATAAAGCCAACTATTCCAAAATATGTACAAATTGCTACTATAATCTTCACTTATTTATTGTTTCTTAATGTTAAAGACTCCATAGCAATCTTCTACTTCCTTTTGCATTACCCTCTTGCCCATAATCTCTTATTACTGGTTTGCATCTCCATTTGTTCAACAAATATAGTACCCTGTAATGTATTCATTAATCAATATGCAAGGTTGGTTAATTAAGACACTACAAATTTCATAATGTGAAATAATATTTGATATATTACTCACCCTAGGGAAAATTATTCCAATATACCAGAATTCACTTTCAGTTGGAGATAAGATCAAAGTCTGAGAAGGAAGAACAATTTTTGCACACTGCACACAAATCTTATCTCAGAAATATTCTTACATAGTCAAACATAAAAGAACCAACAATTTATATACATATATATATATATATATATATATATATATATATATATACATGACTCACCATATTAGTTCTCACCAGGTAGTTGTATAAGTCACGATTTGTGTACTCTATTATTTGGAAGAGAGCATAATCAACATTGTAATGGAACATGCTGCATAATATGTTATTAGAACAAAACTATGCTTCAATAACTTGGTTATAATTGGTACACATTACTTCACTAGAGTTTAATCCAGAAAGTTATATAAAGTCACTTAATATGTCTAGGACTGAATTATTTTGAAAATAACATTTTTCAACTATATAAAGAAATTAATTAATGAAACAAATATCAATTATAATGGGAGGATTATATTGTGCCATTGAAGCTACCTCTGTGTATGGTTGATAGCTCTCTGTGGTATGTAGTTTGTTATATCCAATCTACCCAACCATTGATTAGTAAACCTGAAAAGAGGAGTAAATATAGATAATCATAACTCAAGTTTAGATATATTATACCTTCTTGTGTATTAAATATGTTATATTAACTTTAGGATAATGTTTGACATTATATGATTATACATATTCATATCACCTACATTTGAGGTATACTGAAAGAATTAATTGTATGTGTAGTAAAAATAAGACTAGACAAGTTAAATTCAAATGATAAGAACTCTGTGATGTGATGTGTATGCATGCAACATTGTTATATACAATTATTGAGTATAAGAGTATAATCAAATAATAACAAAAATGTGTATTTATTTGAAAAAAGTAACCCCAAGAGTTGCACAAGATTTTCTTAGAAAGCTCATAAGAGGATCCATTTACATTGAGGGTGATGTAATTCTCCTGAAACCCTGTACAATAGAGAGAAAGAAGTAAAAAGTTAAGCTATTTTGCAGTCAATTTCTATAATTATAAGATTATGCAGATTTCTCAAAAAGCTAGATTTCAAGCTGAACATATTAACATTCTACAAATTGCTCATATATCATACCTTTGCATGATTAAGGAACATGTTTCCTGCCAGAACTTTTCCACATAAGTATCCCTGGATGCATAGAAGAAAATATTCATAATTAACAAATTATTTGTAAGCATCTCTTTATAAACGGATATTACCAGTTAAAATAAAAAATAATATATATTTATTATCACCAAAAGATATTTCACCAAATCAAATATTTAAATGTGATACATAATAATATAACTGAACTACTGAATACTGATAATGTGAATAAGTATGAAAACATAAACAAATTAATATATGTACCAGATCAAAATTGGACATTTATTTATCTTCATTCATATGACTGGAAAGTTTTGTATTTGCTGTTATGAATATTTAATATATAGCCATACATAAATTGTGCATATATAGGACATGGATACTTTCCACTTTTTGCACTTATATCATATCATTATATAGGTAAGTTATGAAATATACATTAAACATAGTAACTTACCTCCCATGCATGCACATAGTCACAAAAATCCATAACATATGATGGAGGAGGCAAAAGTGAATCCCATTGTGTTACTTGAGGAATAATTCTTGGCATAGGAGGAACCCAAGTAGTGCTTCTCCCAATTCCATGCACATTGAGTCTTGGTAAAGGGTACTGTGATGAAAAGGGTGCCCTTGATAATCCACCAACTTGGGTATTACTAACACCATGATACACATTGAGGGTTGGTGACATGAATAGTTGAAACCCTTGAGTGGTTGAGTTTGTAGTTGAATAAGGGATTAAAGCATTACCAAACCCATTCTGAGGTTGGTATTTAGTTTCTGGTGTGATTACATTACCTAGAAACATACTTATGAATAAGAACTTGGATATAGAATGATATGAATTGATAATACAACAAATTCGTAAAATAGTTAAGAGATATATTAACAAGAAGTATGTAAGAGTTTCCGATTATTAAATATGATACATATCAGATATCTGATATCAGCACGACAACCATTTTATAGTATCGGCGATACATAGTGAATTATCATACTTCAATTACTTATACCTGGTTTTTGTGTTGTAGACCACAAGCTAAAAGAGTTTTCATTAGGTAATAAAGTTGAACTTGAACTTGTGCCTGAGCTGAAGTCCAATATCACTGCATTGTGTCTTGGTCCTTTTGAAGACCCTCTTCTTATGCTGGTGGTAGAGGGTACTTTGGGAACTACCACTGGTGCCATTATTTGCACTTCCTCATCATTATTTTTGGTCAAATCAATTAAGCAATTTTGGTTTCTTGATGCATTTTGTTCACTGTTACAATCCTCCAATGTTTTTCCAAATTCAGCTTCAACTGCTTTAAGGGCATCCATTGAAACCATATTCATAGTAGAGGTTGTTTGCTCTTGTCCAAGAGAACATTGAACATCATCAAAGAGAGGCTCATCTAGCATAAATAGGTTATTCAAAGGGTCCTCAACAAATTCTGAAGTATTAGGTTTATCACTTAGTAGAACATTGTCATTAATAGCATCCAATTCAGCCATTATATCTTCATATACATTCACTGGGGAAAATGAACTTGAGGGAGATAAAGAAACATGCATCTTATTTGCTGCTTCTGGAATCAAGCCAAAGCCTATAATCACAAATATTACTTGAGTGACCAAAGATTAAAAAACTAAAGCTAAGATTATATTTCATATAAGGCTCTAATAACAACTTATATATTGATTAATAATAACTTCATATGTGCAAACTTAATGATATCCATTCTTTTAATTTTACTCTTCTTGGGAAATGAATTGGCAAATGATTACTAAGAGTGATAGTTTATGGAGTAAAGTGTTGAGATCTAAGTATGATCGAGGTTTCTCTAATTCTTCGGGAGTAGGATTAAGGTCCCCTTCTGTTAAAAAGTCTGCTTGGGCTAGGGATCTAGGATTTTTCCCTTCTAAGGATTATGACATCAACCATTAGTTTTGAGAGGTTATTGTTCATCGTGTAGGTGATAGGTCTACTACTAGTTTTTGGCATGATAATTGATTTGGGTTTGTTAATTTTTTTCACTAGGTTTAGGAGGCTCTATAATCTTAGTGTATTTTGGGGTGGCCATATCACCAATTTCGATAGATGGGTGGGGGAAATGGGAGTGGCATTAACTTGGAGGCGACATCTTTTGACTTGAGAACTTGAGTTAACTAATACTTTTTTGTAAGAACTTAATCATTCGGTGCTTTAGGACAACACATCTGACTCTTGGGAATGTAGGCATGACAAATCAAAAGAGTACTCAGTCAAATCTGCTTACAAGCTTCTTACTCACCATAATCACCATCAAACTCTCAACAACAATCACCTCCTTTAGGAATCCAAAGCTCCTTTGAAGGTAACAACTTTTGCTTGGAGACTTTTTTAGGACAGACTCCTAATACAAAAGCACTACTCCGAATGGGGATTTCTTTAAATCGTGAAGGATGAACTTTTTGTACCTTTTGCAACCATCATCCTAAATCCTCTCATCACCTCTTCTCTAAGTGTAATCTTACTTACTCAGTCTGACAACTTATCTACAAATGGTTGGACATCATCGTAGTTTTTCCTCTTACTCGAATCCACCACTTTACTACTCACATGGGCATGGTGAAAGATAATAAATATTGGAAAGTTTGTAGTGTCATATGGTTAGCTACAATTTGGGAAATTTGGTTAGCTAGAAATGATTCTATCTTTAACTCAGTTAAGCCATCTCTTCATCAAATTATGAAATCAGCAAGGGTGAAATCTTGGCTTTGGATCAACGGTCAGCAGAAAAAAACTCAATTATCTATTCTGACTGGATTGCTAACTCCTGAGCTTGTCTAAATATTAATTGTATTGTTTGATCACTTTTTTCTTCTTTCTTTTTGTAACTCCTATTTTTTTCTAGTAAAAGTTTTCTTTTTCCTATAAAAAAAAGTATATATAGCTTAAGAAATGTGATATAAATATATGACTAAAAATAAATCATAAGTAGAAGATGTATCTTCTGATGGCTATTTTATAAGAAGAATTGTTGTCATTAATGAAGTAACTTCAATATCTACCTGAAAAGAAGAAATTAATAGAAAATAATTAAAGACTCATTTTATGTCCATAGAGAAATAACCTTGAATATCATTATTGGAAAATTCTGTAAGTGAAATGTCATTAGATTGTAGATTTCTTATTGTGGGTGAATTCTCCAATCTTTTCTCATGAATGGCTTCACGTGCCTCCTTGAAGTTATGTGATAACATGACAAAAATTCCATCAATCTTGTAACTATAGAGAGGAGCTTGTTCCATTTCAGTAATATTGTTACCCTATAAAGGAAGAAAAACAAAGTTATGAGCAAATCAAAATAGATAAAGATCAAAATGTAGCTAGTTTGGATGTGATTATTGATTTTGGTTTTAATCATTTGAATTTACTCACAAAAATGTTTGAGGTTAAAACTTGGTCTATACGTTTGCCAATATGTTCTAGTTTTTTATATTGGTTGAGGTTGAAACTTGTTTATTTAATTGTTTTATGATCCAATATTATTCCATGTCCCTAATATGTATTGATTTAAAATTGTAAGATTTTTTTGAATAACTAATTTATCCTTTATCCTATTGATAATGAACTAATTTTTTTTTGGGTGGGTGGTTGCTTTTCCAACAAGTGTCACACTCAGAAATCGAATATTTGACATTTGACCTAGTACGATACTTGAGAATTTAGCGGGACCTTACACCATTAAATTAACGGGTGATTTAAAATCTTAAGATAATATATAACTTTGTCTTTCCCATTAACATTGTTTAATGAACCCATTATATACCAATGTGGAATACATGCACTTGAATTTCTAACATTAAAATGTCATATAAGCCACTTTGTTAGAGGGAAAAAATTATTAGTGGAAAGTTTGGGAACTAATAAACACTTACCAAGTTGAATATTTCCCCAAAAATGGCGTTTTCATTGGGGGTTATTACGGAAATAGAGACTGCAAGCTACATTTTAGTAACAAAAGATCATAATCAATATAAATATAAAGTTACAATTATGCAATAATTAATAATTGAGTTCCAAAATATTGCTGATAATAATAAAGTTCCAAAATATTACCTGGCTAAACATTTGAGTCACTTCAAGAAAATCAGCCTCAAAATTCTGTAGAAACCTTCCAACAACAAATTTTCCATCTTGAATCGTTGGTACAGTCACTGACATTTTCAATGGAACAGGATCACCAGCAGCCACAAGAATACAATGTTTTTCTCCATCATAGTAATCTTGTGTTGTAGAACTTCCATTGAAGGGCTTTGTATACATCTGCTTACACCAAAGTTAAGATCTCGATGTTTTAAATTATTTTCGTAAGAGAATAAAATATCTTATGATATAAGAAGATAAATTATTTTCTTCAGTCACAAAAATCATGACATGTGTCATATTTAATCATTTTCTAGCAAAATATTTCTAAAAACTAAACAAATGAAGATATACTTTATTCTCTTCTCGTAATCACATATTATAATTTTATGACGACATCATGATCGCATCGGTCATATTTTCCCATAATTTTCCACAATTATGACAATTTACTAATCAAATTTTGATAATTTACTAAAAAAAAGTAATAATTAAGAGATAAGTTAATAGCAACTTAAATAAAAGATATTATTAAGAAAAGAAAGGAATATATATTCATATACCATGAGTGCCTCAGCAAGGCCTTCAGCCATGGCATATTGACTAAGATCATCTCCATTGAAAGCTAAACATGATAGTGTGCCCAAAAAATTATCCAAATCTCTTGTCCAATTCATAGATTGAAGGTCAAAACCTACACATAAAGAACAAATAAATAACCATATTTAGGATTTAATTAAACCTACATATAATAATATGTGTGCTTCCAAAAGGAATGGTGTTATGTGTCATTAATATTAATGACTACTACACAACTCATATATATATATATATAATAATTTATTTATGAGTAAATTACACTGACACCCCCTGAGTTTTAGTGAAATTACATAAACTATCCCTCATTTTTTACACATACACAAACCTCCCCTAATTTTTATACTTTCATTATACTGACTACCCCTGCATAAGAAATAAGTGTAATATTTTAAACAAAAATTGTGATAAACGCAATTAAGTCAAACAAAACATGATATATTGTGGAGACAAGTCCAATTAATATATGAGTTAATATTTCTTTATTATTTTTGGTTCGTTACACTATATTATAAGAGCGATTTAAACAATATTTCTTTAAAATTGTTAATGCATTTTGTAACAAAAAATAATAAAGATATATTGATTTGTATATTATTTAGACTTGTCTACACAATATATCATGTTTTGTTTAACTTAATTGCATTTATCACATTTTTTGTTTAAAAGATTACACTTATTTCTTATGCAGAGGTGGTCAGTGTAATGAAAGTATAAAAACTAGGGGAGGTTTGTGTAGGTATAGAAAAGTGAGAAGTGATTTATGTAATTTCACTAAAACTCAGGGGTGTTAGTGTACTTTACTCTTTATTTATTTATTGCTTTCAATAAAAAGTGTTAGATTTGAGTAAAGAGAGATAGATGACATGCCTAGTTGAGAATTGGCATTGTACATCACCAATCCAAGTTCACAAGTTACATCATTAGTTCCCTGTAGAGAACAAGTGATGCATTGATGGTAAGGAAAGAAATCATACTAGTGAATTTGAAAAATTTACTATAAATGATATCATATATGATATATATTTGCATGCTATATAAGACACATTATTAATTTATAAACAATTTTATTTATATGATTGTTATCCATGAAGAACAAACACTAATATTAACATGCAACATTATTAGTGACAAAAACAGAAAGACACACCAAACTCTAAAATTACAGGATATACCATGCGGACACCCCATATTCATTTTTAAAATTAAAATAAGAAATATTAATTCATAATTTATAATATCTTACCCATGTTGGAATTAAAAAATAATATTTTTAAATTAGGCTCATAACAAATAGTATTATAGTGTGTTGTGCATATGTTGACATCTCACCTATGTTTGACTCATGACAAAAAATAGTGTCTTTGTGCTTAATATAGTGTATAAGCCTTAGGATAACCAAGAAATTAAAATACTAAACCTATGTTGGTCTAAATTTGGGATGGAAACTAGCCGAATCTGGACTCAGATCGAAACTCAACTCAAGTTGAATAAGAGCTATGTTTTGATGTCGTGCTAAACTCATTTGAGTTCACTCGTCAGGTCAAATTAGTTTAGTTTTTCAAGAATTCGTAAATTATTTAGCTCAACATATTAGCTCAATTGGTTTAGTTTGTTGCCTCAAATGATGATTATTTATTCAATATGTATAAATTTAATTATGATAATCGAGTCAAGTTAAATTGCATTTGGCTGAAGTTCGGTTCATTTATTTAACAAGATCAATCTTTATCTCAAAATCTACTGATTTGATTCATAAACTAAGTTTATCGAACTAAATAATAAGTTGAGTTTTGAATAAATGTTGAATCACATTAATTTATTGCAAGTCCTGATTTAAGTTCAGAAACTACCTGATCTCTGGACTTGTCATAGAAGCACCTGCATATTTAACAAGGAAAAAGAGCTTCAATAAACTAAGAATTGCATGTTCTAATCTTAAGATTGAACAAATTAAGTGATTGTTGATATGTTAATCTAGTGGTATAAAGTTTTACTTAATCCCCAAATATCGTATTAGATTAAGGATCAAATTTACGATTCTTAGAAGTGATACTTGTTAAGATAAACAATCTTAATGTTAATTAAGTTATTACACATGGGGTCTAATGTAATTAAAAAGTAGTGAATAAACTAGTAAAAAGGGAGTCTTAAGAACAATTAATTAATATTCACACTTTTGAAATTATTACTAGGTAGTTTATTCATTTCTTTATTAAATGGAATAAGATTGATAATTTCATCAATTACTAAAAACTTTCACACGTTGTTGTTTGAGGATTAAAATATACATTATCCACTACTACCTTTTCTTTTTTCAAAATGTAACATTTTTACATGGAAATCAATTTCAACCACCTATTTTTTTTAATGTAATATGATTCATTGATATGCATGAAATGAATTAACAAGAGTTATCAAACCTGACAATTTTTTCTAGATATTCTGGAAGAATTTTTGGCCAATAAGGGCTTAACCCTGTGATGCCATCAACTACAATAATCAACCTCTTATGAGATGCCATAGATTTTCTTTCAGAAATGTGACATAACTCAATTGAACCTACAAAGAAAAGAAAGTCAACAAAGAAAATGAGAGAGGGTGAAAAATAAGAGTGAGAAGAAATTAACAACACTACTCCTTCATATATAAATTATTTTATTATCAGGTTTTTGCATTAGGTTTCCAGGTGGCTAGTTTTGGATACATTTCTTCTACTTTTAGTGACACATTTGAAAACCTTTCATTATATACAGTCAGTCTATCATCTATCATTTATTTGTATTTTTTTTAAGAAGTCAATGATAACTAGATATGCATGATAAATAATGCACTAATAGTATATAAAACTTTTACACTATTAGTAAATATTTTTTTTTCTCTGAATATGATTTTCTTACATGTGTCTAGAGGGAGAAATTATTAATTGTTCTTTTGTATTTTGAGTTATGCCAAAAAGAAAAACAGTGTGCTCTAGAGAGAACTATTACTAAGTGAATTTATGTTCACATTGTATGGCTTGCTTATTTTACAAGGAAAGAAAAAAATGAACTTGGTTGAAAGTCATATGTAATAAGTTAAATTTGGACACATTACCTCATATCTTTTGTATTTATTGACCATATAAGGATACTGCTTTGATGTCTTCATAAATTTTTCTATGTCAATCTGGTGTGTATATAATAAACTATCCAGTTTTTTGTTTTGTTTTGATCTTATTTATTTCATGGGCTATTTAAAATGGTCTAATAAAAAAATATCACATATAATATATTTGTAGTAAAAATTTAAGTTTTGGAAATTTATTTAGGAATTAATAGTATGGAGTTGCTCTTTACATAATAATAAATATGATGGTTTATGCTTTCTATAGTTGAGAGAAGAAAGTGAGAAGAGAAAAAGATGTAAGAGATAGTAAAGAGAAGGAAATAGATAAGAAATAGGTGAGAAAATCGATTTTTATATTGTTTTTTTTTTTTTTTGGAAAGTGGAAATTTTATTAGAAAAGGAATAAAGATATACCAAATAGAAACAAAATACACTACAGCAAGGCATATGACAGCCCGAAAAGGAGTAAAATGTTATATTTGAAAATACGAAAAAAGTCATATAACAAAAAGAATGAAACATTACTGTTATATTATATTATTATATTCCTAAGTCATATTTGTTATTTCATATCATCCAACATTTTCCATTAGTTTTCTCTTCATCTTTGGTGAGAGTGATTTTGTGTGGGTTCAACATATTTTTTAGTCTCTTCATTTTTTTTTCTCTTCTCAATCAAATGAGAGAAAAAATTATTTTCTCTATTATTTATTTCCTCTTTTTCTCTACACAAATAAATAAAGGCTTAGTTAATGAATATAATTTATATTCAATTATTAATTAAGGATTTTATATGTACACCAACAATGTAAATGCTATTTACACTTTCAGCATATTATCATTCATGTGTTATCTATCATCTACTCTTAAATAAAATTAAATGAAACGACAGATGATATATTAATTGTGTAAAGAACATTTATACAATAGTGTATGGACATTAAACTCATTCTTTTATAGTATGACAACTAATATTTAGTAAAAAAAGACACACTTGAATAACTTATTTAAAAAATTTATGAACAAAACTTGTCTTAGATGATAGATACTCATGAAACATAAGTGTTGATAAAGATTGTTAATTCTTTAAGATGATAGATAATGGTAAATATTGAAGATTGAGGATGGTGGGAATCATATACATGAATTGGATTCTGGTACTAAGCTATTGTCTTTAAGAAATTTAGTAGTGTAAACTCTATGGATCTTTATATATATGAAAATGTTAAATGTTCAAATTCTAAGAGAAACATTTGTTGAAACTGACAGTTACGTGTAACACTTATAATTTTCTATTTTTATGTGAGTGAAAAATATAAATTTTATCTAATCTAAAGATAGATAAACATGACTTTTAGATGAGTTGTTGATCTTTTAATGTTTATCCAATAAATTTATGATTAGATAACTTAGTTCATTAGTTATCTTGTAGTTAAGTGAATCCTTATCTTCCAAGAGTTAGATTTGTTTCAAAAATATAATTTAAGATAAAAATTGCATTGGATTACATTATTAAAATATTTGAATATTTTTGTAATGCATAGTAAATTTGCATTACATATGTTTTATGAGTATTCACATTTTGATAATTAATTTACTGAATAATATAACTGATTTTATTCATTTTGATAATGTTATCTTATTTTAGTGTGAATAACCATGTTTATTATAACGTTTATCTAAACTATTTTCGATAATATATTATACTATGATTACAAATTACTTGAGTTAATCTTTAATGAAGTTATCTCTTTGAGATTATCTATATTTGTTATGTGGATAAACTTTAGGATAATCTAAAATTGAATTTTTGTTATTTTGATTTTGATAAGTATAATAATAATAATAGATATAATTTTAAATAGTGTTTTGACCTATTTTTCTTAACCATAAAAGTAAGTAACCCTAAAGCACTTGGGAGAACAAATAAGGTTGTCTTCCCCACTAAAAAATCAATAACCGCTGCTGAAAAAGGGAGAAAGAAAGAATGGAAACATTTTATCACCCATATGACTTCTTCTCATCATAAGAGGTTCTGAAGTTGAAGGATAGGATATGACATCTTGTTATGACATCTTGTTTCTTTGTTGAAGAAGGAACTTGCATAAATCCAGGTGAAGGAGAAGACCATTGTGGTCTTAGAGTATTTCATTAAAGTTTTTTTTCTCTCCGATTCCCTCAAAAGTCGGAGAGTCTTGCAGATTAGGAACTCTCATGGAAACTTGTTTTCATGTAAGAGTCCTTAATCATTTTTCATGACGATGTATAAAGTCTTAGATATTTGATTGTGCTGAAAATATATGTGTATGAATTTATTGTTGTGTGTAACATAATGCGAGGTACTCGCTTATGGTATTACATCGTCATGGAAGGTCGTTAAATAATTATGTTTGAATGCATGTGAGTATTGTGATGAATTAAGAATTGTTTTGTGTTGAATGTTTGTGCCAATGTCGTCATTTAGAAATATCTCAATTGTAATGGTTATGTTATGTTGTATTGATATGGGAAAATATAATTAAGTTGATTGTTGTATTGGTTTCAAAATATATAATTTGATCATCGTATTTAATGAGAAACATATATGTTAGTTGTGATATTGATATGAAAAATACAAGAGTTTGAAATTGAGGTCTTGCTTGTATATTAATCACTAAGTTAGTGTCTTGAGCTCGTCCTAAGGACATGTAATAGTAAAAAATGCTCTGGGGCTGAGACAACTAACTTAGGTTGTGTTTTTGGAACGATTGAATTTGATTAGAGCCTATGGCTATTCACACACTTGAAAGTATAGTGAGAATTGGGGCTTTACTTAATGATCTTGGATACTAAGTTAGCGTCTTGAGTTCGTCCATTGGACTTGGCATGATAGAAATGCATTGGGGCTGAGACGACTAACTTAGGTGATGTTTGTTGAAATAACAAAATTGTAAAACCTTGATTAAAAGATTTAATGGACTAACCTCGGTTAGTGTACATGCATTGCATTCGTGTAGTTGGAGTTGAAGAAAATGGAAATATACGATGATAGAAATATCATTGGGATTTGGATAGGGGCGGCAATGACAGTGATTCGTCAAGAAGCCTTGAGGGATTGCTTAGGTGGAACAGTCTAGTGAGGGTCCGATCTTATAAGCCGTATGACCAGGATAGTCCTACATGCAAACTAATCGATTGACCAGGATAGTCTTACATGCAAACTAAGCGGTCTCTGACATCCCCTTGCGCATTTCATGATCGGTAGAGAGGAATCCTGAAACGGACTGGGCTTACCACGTAAGCACCTCAGATAGAGGTAATTGAAAACAATTGATATTGTTACTTGCCGTTGTTAAGAATATTTGTACTCCCGGTTGCTTTCCCACTAGGATCTTGGCCTTCGGGTATTGTAACTTTGGTGGTGATTGGTTGGCGAATTGCATATTGCATTGCATGAAAGATAAATTAATTGTGGATGTGAATATCCTCTTGAATAAGACACTAATTGCATGCATCATTTGCATATGTTTGACATTGTTTGTTTATGGTGTTGTTATAGGGTGTCTCACTTTAATGTTATTTCTCTATATAATTCCACGCTGCGATCGTCGTAGTTGGTTCTTACTCCCTTTTCTTTGTCTTTTCTTTTGTCTATACTATGTGTATGTCCAGGTTTGTTGCTGTTGCTCTATGGATATCCATTGATAGAAATATAGACAAGAAGAACTTAACTTATATATAGTTAAGTATGTTGTTTATATTGGGATTATTGACTCTGATTTAGGAATACCCTTGGTCTTTTGAACTAATTTTTGTATAAGTTATAATTTATGAAAAATACTTAAGAGTGATTCTTTTCGCATAGAGGATGTCTTTTATAATCATTATGTTAAGATTAAGATTAATGATTTTGTAAAGCTATATACTTAAACAAATAGATAATAATATAAATTATGGTTTTCAGGTTGAATGTGATACCTCGTTTTTGGGTAATGATAATATTAAATATTTCTGCATCTTGAAAATGTTAATGAAAATAAATTTTAGTTTCACTTTGATTTTCTAACAACTTGCCTTTAATTTTATTTAAATTTTTATCATATTTTTATAATGAAATCCTAATTTCTAAGTTGCAGAAACGGGGTGTTACATTACACACCCTAAATAGAATAATTATTTAACTATATTAAGGAATATTCTTGATTATTCTAAAAAGATATATGAATTCCGTACATAAATAAATATAAACAGGTTAGAAAATGGTATTAAAATACTAGTATATTTGTATTAATTTTTTTGACATACTGCTTTGATATCTTCATAGTACATTCAAGTTTTGTTACATAAATAACTTTTTGTATTTCAATTATATAATATATATACTATTCAGTCTTTTGTTTTGATCTTATTTACTGCATTAAACTATTTAAAATGGTCTCATAAAAAGTATATAATATACTTGTATCACTACGATAGATATCGTAATAAACATCTGTTATTCAACAACGCAATTTTGAACAGCGCTGTTGAAAATGAGGTGGAAGAACATCAACAACGCATAATAAAACATGCGTTGTCAATTTGTGTAACTTCAATAGTGCATTCTTGACAAAACGTTGTATAATATACGTGTATCATTACGCCACTAACGTTAGCGCTGGCTTGAATGATTTATGTTTAACAGTGCATTTGATAGAAAGCATTATTGATGTTAATATATGCAACAACGCATAATTAAGGAAGCGTTGTTGAAGATGACATGGTACCGCACTTTCTTAATTATGTGTTGTTGATGTTTTACGACTTTTTAAACGTCCGAGATATTAATGGTGGCAGTTATATGTGTCTCTTCGTTTGTTGAAATATTAATGGTTGAGTGGTACGTTATGCATCTCTTCGTTTGTTGAAATATTAATGGTTGATTATCTATAAATATTGTGGTTCACTCAATGTTCTATTTCATCAGTAAGAGTATGTTCATGAAAATAGAAAGAAGAAAACACAAAGTAGTAAAAAAAAGAGCAATATTGTATAGAGTGAATTGCTCTTTGATATGTGTCATCCTATCTCGAGCTCTGGCACAAGTGCTCAATTGAAGTTGCACTTACTCTCGTGGTACATTTATCAATCGAATCTTTTAGTTAGATCTTTCTATCCAATAGCTTTGTTGCAACCTAAGGTGAATTTCAAAAACCTCCAAGAATCCTAAGACTACTCTCATGAATTAGGATTCTAGTTTGAATAACTGAATGGTCGGATAGTTGAGTTCATCTCTCGATCATTCCTCAATGTATCTAAGAGGTGTAATTTGTTGACTAGAAAACTCACGAATAAAAGTCTGTTTAATGATTCAAATCACAACACTCAATGAAATAGATGAAGTGATTATTGAATGTAAAAGGGCATAACCCAAATCCTAGAAACAAAGAGAATTACTCAATCATGATGGAGAAGAGAATACCAAATTCTAAATTAGATAATTGTAATGTAAAGTGTATTTCATCCTTGAGGGAGAACCCTCATTTATCCTAATTATAAAATACTGGGCTAAGCCCATCAAAACAAATTTAGAAAAATCAGAAAAATAGGAACAAATATGCCATCCATGGCCATGGGTGTAGGACATGACCTGGTCATGGATTGTGGCCTCCAAAGGGTGGTTTTCAGCATTCTAAACGACCACGACTGTGGATGGTGGACACGGCTTGGGACACGGCTTGGGACACGGCTTGGGCTCAAAATTAGTGATGCATAGCTGTGGGTGGTGGAACACGGTCCGTGGATAGTGGAACACGACCATGGGTCCAAACATGGCATGGGTGTATTTGACGTCTTTACTTGAAGTTGTTTTTCTTCGATCCAGGCTCCAAGGCGATTTCATTTGACCCTTCAATTGGTCTTCTCATTGCCCCCACACCGACTTCCATCTTTATTTCACCCAATCTCCACTTTTTTCAGCTTCAATTCGTCTAAACTGCACAACACAACCAAAAACACCCGCTTAACCCGAACAAAGATAAATTAAATCTAAAAATAATCCTAAAGTCCTAATTATATCCTAAAAATTAAGTTAAATGCAATGCAAATGTAACATAATTTTATACTCATCAGTTATCTTCAGCCAGAAGATTTGATGGAGGGTGTAACACCAAAATCTTACTTGCAATGTCCTCCAGAACCGAATTTAAAAATAGATCAAAATTACACCTTCCATTTGAATCCACAAAATCAGCCACCAAATCATTTGAAACAATGGAATTTTGCAACCTAAGACTGTTGGCTAGAACCCCTACGTTTGGAATCCAATTTTGCAACCTAAGACTGTTTGCTAAATGAGTAAGAGGAGGGACATTGCGGCAAAGGCTATATAGTTATGAAATAATGGAGATAAAGTTTGATAACTATATATTCTACCATAAAAGTTATTAAACTTTATCTCCATTATTTAATAACTTTATACCATCTCACAATATTCTATTTATATGTGTGATAAAAGAATATGTGTGATAAAAGAATATGTGTGACATGATTAATGTAAAAAGTAATAACGTATGTGGATGAAACATTCCACAAAAATCACGGTTTCAAGTGAAATTTTGCAATGGGCCTTTTGGTAACTTTACTCGTGGGACCCGCCTTTTTCTATTCTTAAAAGTCAACCAACCGATTCAACAGAAACTTTCCTCAGATGTAAACACAATTATCTCGTCCAAGTTTACAAATCAGTTATGTCCTCACAATTGAAAGTACCAAAGTACCCTTTCCATAAATAGAATAATAAGAAAAAGAAAAATAGAACCACATTTTTTTTCCCTTCTTCTTTCTCTCTTACATTCTTCAAAATCATAAAAGAAAACCATTGTTAATAATATATGGGAACGTTTAGCTTCAAAAAAGCTTATGATGCTTTGAAGGACTCCACCAAGGTTGGCCTTGCCAAAGTCAATAGCGAATACAAGGTGATTTTATTTCCAAATGGGTGTGTTAGTATTGAATTTTACGTACAAG
The DNA here is from genome assembly GCF_001865875.1 of Lupinus angustifolius. NCBI lineage: Eukaryota > Viridiplantae > Streptophyta > Magnoliopsida > Fabales > Fabaceae > Lupinus > Lupinus angustifolius. The sequence goes on from NC_032022.1 coordinate 1,824,422, forward strand.
TTTCTTGTAAAAGAAGTCTTGTAATAATATAAAAAATGATAATGATTGCACATCGTAAAAAGTATCGTGTACCATGTAAGTGATTATGAAAACCAGTCAAACAAATATCGTATGTGAATGGTTTGTATATACGTATCATGACATTATTCGATCCGTGTAATTGATTTCATATAGTGTAAAAAGGCTTGAATATGTTGTTAGTGTTGATGTTGATTGATCATGATTTTTTTTATTAATATTTTTGTTTTTTGAAGGACTTGGACATTGCAATTGTAAAGGCTGCCAATCATGTGGAATATCCTCCCAAGGAACGCCATGTTCGAAGTGAGTTGATATATCATATTATATGTCATCAATGTTTTGTCAACGAATATGATTTATGATAGAACATTATAGTGTTTTCGATCTATATAGTTGATCTCACCTAATGGGATAAAGACTTGATTATTGTTGTATATCATTATTATTCATTTTCGAAAGCTCTCGGTTTGTTCAATGCATGCTTGTTAATTTTCCTTTCTAATACTGCACCAAAATAGATGAAATGATAACATAATGTCAACAACTATAAGGTATAAATTAATGAGATTTACTAGCTTTTCCATTGCATTTTCTTTAATACAGAATTTGATTTAAACTGTTTGCAGAAATATTCTATGCAACATCAGCACATCAACCACGAGCAGATGTGGCATATTGCATTCACAAACTTTCCAAGAGACTTACCAAGACTCGAAGTTGGATAGTATAAATCCCTTTCATTAAGAACTAATAATTTTCAGCGTTGTTGAATATTTGAGTCATACATTAACAACGTTCACTGAAGCAAAAACTGTTGAATGCATATCCACCTATCACATTTAACAGTGTTTGCTTCATCGAGCATTGTTGATTTCCTTCTAGCTATTGTTTAACAACATTCTACACACGGGTGTTGTTGAATGTGCGTTGTTAAATGTGAATTCTGACGCGCAGTGTGAGTATATGAGATTTCGGCTAAAACCATTTTTGAAAGATATAGGAAATGTCTTTGGCATTCAACTTGGCTTGATTGTAACTGAATGATGAAATGACAGGTTGCTATAAAGACATTGATAGTCATACATAGAACTTTGAGGGAGGGTGACCCTACCTTTAGGGAAGAGCTTCTAAACTACTCAAGAAGGGGACATATTCTCCAAATATCCAATTTCAAAGATGACTCAAGTCCTATGGGTACATTCTTTCTGCAGATTATTTGTTTCAGCCAAGCAAAAAACGACTTTTTTTCGTATCGGTTGTCTTCTTTTCGATTCGGTTATGTAACTTTTCTTTAGTTTGGTTCTTAAATTTAGAATCATCAACCAATGTGATAGATCAAGCGTTTATCGCGAAGCTAAAAGTTGTAACTGTTATTAGTTGAATGTCGGACTACAACCAACATAACTGTTACACTAGACCACATTGGTTAATGATTTGAAACTTAACTAACCAAACTCACCAAACAAAATATGAAGTTATGGACCAAATTTAAGAAAATGTAACAGCAAAAGACCTTTTTGTTGGTAACTACTTTGATTTTGAATATTGTTTCATTTCATATCTGATAAGATTTCGCTACGCAGCTTGGGATTGTTCTGCATGGGTTCGAACCTACGCGCTATTCTTAGAAGAAAGACTTGAATGCTTTAGAATCCTTAAATATGACATCGAATCCGAGCGTCTAACAAAATCATCGCCTGCTGCAACTAAAGTATGTACTTTGCCTTATTTTTTTCACACTCATTTTTCTTTGCAAGCATCTCATTGCTAAGTTCAGAATATCAGTAACTTAAGGCTTTGACAGGCACATAGCAGAACACGGTCGTTGCCCAACGACGATTTGTTGGAGCAGCTACCTGCTCTGCAGCAACTTTTATACCGCCTTATTGGTTGTCAGGTAAGAGTTTACGACGCGAAAATCTATTTTGGTATCAGCATGTTTTTGTGTCATAATTCTTAGCATTGAAATCACACCATTTTCTTAAGATGACAATGAATTTGCATCAAATCTTGCAGCCTGAAGGATGTGCTTATGGAAATTTTCTAATACAGTATGCATTGGCCCTGGTATGCATGTTTAGTAATTGTACTTTCCACATAATAACATTTGAGTATTATCTCAAAAAAAAAACATTAAGTGTCAATTTGATAATTATGGTTTGTGGATAATTTTACTCATTATTTTCGTGCGCATCACGTTACGTACCCTTGTGCCTCTTTTTATCACTATTTTTCGGCTTTTGGCTATGCCATTTAGGTATTGAAGGAGAGCTTCAAAATATATTGTGCACTCAATGATGGAATCATCAATCTTGTGGACATGGTAGTGTCCATCTCAGTTTAATTGCTACTTCAATCACCTTACATGAATTTAAATTGTATAACATTAGTACATAGAGATAAAAAAATTGTACTGACTAATGAAAATTGCAGTTCTTTGATATGTCAAGACATGATGCAGTGAAGGCACTAAATATATATAAAAGAGCTGGCCAACAGGTTTACAATGATGCTTTGCTTCTGATAAATTCTTGTTGACCAATATGGATTGAATCTTGTGCTCTACGAGGTTTCTTTCAGGAGTTAGATTTTGGAGGAGAATGAAGGGAAAGGAAAGGCTTTAGAGTCAGAAATACACTTGCAAGATGACTCTAAAGCCTTCTTTTTCCCATCTTCTTTCCCCTCCAAAACCGAACTCACAAACAGACCCTAAAGAGAAATACTCGTTGAGCTAATGTTTATTCTTACTAACACAATGCAGGCTGAAAATCTTGCTGACTTCTATGAATACTGCAAAGGCTTGGACCTTGCTAGGAATTTCCAATTTCCAACACTGAGACAGGTTCCTTTTACTTCTTAATCTATGCTTCATGTGATACCATGAACATAATCTCATGAAGATGTTTCCTTAAATAAACAGCCACCTCCTTCTTTCCTTGCAACAATGGAAGAATACATCAAAGAAGCGCCTCAAACAGGCTCGGTTAACAAGCGACTGGTAAGAAAAAGTGATATACAAATTACTTGTAGTACTTGTGTTTATATGAACTTCAAAACATTTGTTTCTACCATGATAAATTGTTAACTGATAAAGTGCTAATTGTTCATATGATGCATTCAACAGTAGATACTCTTTCATATGCTAAACAATGTACTTATATATTAAAGTTCATTCATTTATCTCATTCAACACTAGGAGTATCAGGAAAATGACCAATCACCTACTTCAGAAGATTCATCTCCAAAAGAATCAGAAAAACCTCAAGACAATGAGCAACAAACTGAAGACGAAGAAGAAGACGAAGAGGAAGTACCGATAGCCGAGGAAGAATCACAGCCTAAGGAAGAGGAGGTTGAGCTTCCTCCTTTGATATCAACTGATACAGTTGATCTTCTGGTATGCTTTATTTATATCTAGTAATGGTACAAAGTTTGTGATGTTGGTTTGATATAGTATGCATTTAACTTCTCCAACTTTTGTAGGGTCTTAATGAAATAAATCCGAAAGCTCTAGAACTTGAAGACAAAAATGCTTTGGCACTTGCAATTGTACCACCTGGTGGTAAGGATTAGAGTAAATCATACTCCATTTGTACCCTATCATCTATCTCTTTGGTGGAAAACTTGTTTCTATTTACTTGTCCATTTACAAGTTCGAAAAAACATTAAGAACTAGTTTTTTCGATTATATCCTCGGCATTAATAACTAATCTTATATTAAGAGAGATAGTTAGATGAATAATGTTAATGATAGGTAATGAAAATATGAAGGGTAGATGTAAGTATAGTCAATCATGCAAACCATTTCATTTAACTATACTTGGTTTTGATAATTGGTTCAAATTCTATGACTTTGCAAATTTATGCAGGAAATAACAATCCAAGCAATCTTGCTTTGAGTAACATTGATGGAACTAGTGGTTGGGAACTTGCACTGGTTGCAACACCAAGTAATCATACCAGCCAAGCACCGGACCGAAAATTGGTTTGTTTCTCTGCTTAGCTAATTTCAATTGCTTATCATTCTTGAATTTGTAGAAGTTCTTGAAAATATCTGTTATGTGCATGCACTGCATTTAATCACAGATATTAAGAATAGCTTAGACACTAAGTGTTACTCTTTGGGATAGCATATGACATAATTTTTCAGCATGATTTGGTAAAGAAATATCATCTCTCATTATTAACTATTAGATATCTAAATCAACTAACCGAATCTACGGTACATGGTCGCACACACTATGAGACAGAAGATCGTCGTATCTTGTTACGTCCCGGTCATAGTGAACTACTTTCCGTATTTCGGACCATCTCACTCCCCCCTCCTTTTTTTGTTGAGTCAGGGTGGTGGTTTTGACAAGCTATTACTAGACAGTTTATATGAAGATGACACTGCTAGGAGACAACTTCAGCTCCAAAATGCAGGTTATGGACATGGAGGAATTCCAATACAGAATAATCCATTTGATCAATACAATCAGCATGATCCATTTGCAGTGTCCAACAACATAGCACCTCCACCAAATGTTCAAATGGCATTAATGTCTCAGCAACAAATGATGTTCCAACAGCAGCAGCAACAACAACAGCAGAATCCTATGATGTTCCAACAACCTCAAAACAACATGATGATGGTCCCTCACCAGCAACAACAACAACCACATATTCAACAATATCCTCCTCAACAGATGCAAATGATGGGCTCTCATAATCCATTTGGAGACCCTTTACCAGTACCTAGCTATCCTCATAGTTCCATGCCCCAACAAGGGAATTATAATTTAATATAGAGTTAAGCTTCTTAACCATAGAAACCAGATTCGCTCGTATTACGTACCGTGTATCCACACCCGAAGAGTACTACATATCATGTGACTATGCTCTTAACCCTCTCATATCCTCTCCTCACCATAAGATCTTTGTTCTTATTGAAATTCTTTTTATTCATTGTTGGCAAGTAATTGTGAAGTCTTATTCATTTGTTCAATTTGTAATCATCAATGATTCATTTTAGACTAATCATCATTCTCTCACTAATACACCTGCATAATTGTTCCTTAAGCTTGCTGAGATTTTACAAGGATGAAAATGAATTAAGAGATTCTTCTTTTGTAACTTGAAAAATACAATCACACATCAAATGTGGCATTTCATTTATAGTTTTCTGCATCAAAAAGATCTTCACTTCACTCAAATAAGTATTGCATGATACAAAGAGAAAGATGATTCCAGGAATTTGTCAAGAACAAGAGTGTACCCATCAACATTTAAGGTCATATCAATATGGCATTACAATATAGTTCCTAAGGTGAAAAAGGAGGTACCTATCACAGGAAAATTATTGTATAGTCCTAAACCAATAATTTTAAACAAATTCAAACAGTGGATTAACTATAATTATGAGAGTTCACTTCAAATAAACTCTTTATATGTGTGCAGTATTATTGATCCTAGATCATGTAACAATTTGGTGTGAATAGAAAGGTGGTGGTAACATAGTTGGCTTTTTCTGATCTTCGATTCACATAGCCGACCTCATTTTATTTATGAATAAAGGTAGGTTGTTATTATACCCTTGCATATTCCAACACTTACCACATTCAATCTGGGAGAGAATACATTTTCTGTCCAAAAAAGTGTCATTATTTGTAATTGGTTAAAAAATACAGTTAAGTTAAAAGTTCAATAATTAAGTATTTTTCTAACCAATCATAAACAATGACACATGAAATAACACACTTTTCGGGACAGAAATATACTTCTCTACTTTCTCCCTTATCCCCCATAGCAAGCTTTGCTAATATTTTCAACCAAAGAAAAAATGTATGCACATTAATGTATGAGTTTTATTCTGATAGTACATAAATATTACACTCTTTCAACTACTAATTAAAGAAATTAAAAAACATAAACAAATACATTCAATGTTTTCAGAAATATAAAACATGCAACACCTTCTGTATTTACTAATAGGTGTATTTGCATGAAACTGTATTAGAATATAGAATAATTCATATATTTTTACTCTGCATCCTTCATCAAGTTTTCACAGGGTCTTTGAGTTATGGCAAATATACTAAACAATGCATATTCACATATTTGTTTGCTCAAATTTAACAGCAGAAGAAAAGAAAATGGAAAAGGAAAGAAACTAAGAATACTAATCCAATGAAGCTTAACTTGTTTCCCATGATCAAGTACATTACAGTTCTATATACATCTAACTCAGCAAGTGCTTGTTCATTCAGAATAAATGAAGAATAACCAAAGAAGTTTTTACTTTATTAGTTATATAATATATAATATAACTACATACATTCACCCTACAAAGATTCAGCAATGACAACATTTCAAATATTCTGTTGAGACCAAATAGTAGAGTGAAACAACAACCACTAAGTACTGTATCTGTCACAATTTCCATTTGTGTGCATTGTCCTTTTCAATATCACAAGTGCTTTTTTTGGTCTTCTCAATGAAGCTTGGATTGCACCATGAAAATCCTACATAATTGGAAGTCAAGTTGGTATTATTACAAGGTTTGTTCTTCATAAATGTGCAATCAAAGACAATGCTTAAAGTATATTATTCATGATTCTGAACTACAACATTATATTATTTCCCAACAAAACTCTCTTCTCTTCTATTTATAGATTTCAGTGGTTCCTCAAACAAACTAGTAGGGATTAAATAAAATTTTGAAAAATTATTACCTCCCCCTAGGGGAGAGATTAGAAATACATACAATATTGTTGAATATGAGGGTTTTAGAGACTTAAAATTGGAGAAAATAGATAGATTAAAATAATAATAGATTGATATTGATAAATAAAAAATATGGATTGGGATTGATATTGATATTAATGGACTTCAAAATAACAAACATCTTTACTACCACTAACATTTGGAAATTGACAGTAAAACTTGTAACACTCAGAAAAATCTACTGAGGTTGGTTAACATATTTCTGTATCCTCTAAATACCTGTACTATCAAAAACACGGGAGCACATCTTCTGTCCCTAGATGTATACCACTCCATTTACCCCTTCATTTTCATTGGTCAGAAAATATAAAGTTAATGTATATTAAATTCATGTTTTACTTCTGTAACCAATTGAGAAATAAGGAGTACATGGAGCTGGACACATCTTGGGACAGTAGATGAATCGAACCCTTAACCTTTTGGTATTTCTGAGGATCTAGTGGGACCTTACACCATTAGACCAATTCCAAATATCTTCACACTCAACCCCACCTACCCCTTTAGACACTTCATGCATTACCATTTCCTATGTTGTTCATTAAGGAACAGCAAATGGTTTTACATTATAACAGTAATATCAACAAATAAAGGCACAAGCACACAAGAAACTTTCTGTGCTAAAGAAGAAGCTTGCTCACCGCAGCAACTGGGTCAGCTAGATTATGGATCACCCTTCCTCGTCTTCTGAATGAGCTACATTTCCCGGAGTTTTCAGAACCTTCACTTCCACGGTATCTTCCATCCCATCTGGTATATTTAGATCCACACCAGTATCCCCACCACGAGCCGATTCACACTCTGAAGTGAGAAAGACAAGCACATAAAATTGTTAGAGCGTTCAGAAAGACAAGCACATATGCAGGTCAAAATGAAATGTCGCTATTACTTCTCAATAACTAGTTTGTCTGGCACTTCCTAAAGAGTCATAAACGTCAAATGTTTAAGGCTCGGCAAACATACTTTTCTCAACAACAACAAAAAAGAAAAAACAGACCACGATCTGAACTTATGAAGTTCGTAACAATAAACCAAATGGCAAGAGTATTTAACTTTCCCGTTTTACCACCTTTGAGTGCTGTTTGCATGCAGTATATAACAAAACACGGCATATAGATCCGACCCCTTTTCTTTTGGGTATGAAAACGTAGATACTCTATTGGGTCAAATTCTTGTAAAAGGAGGAAAACATGAAGGCAGAGCATTTCAGCAGATACCTAGACCTATGTCATCCTCGGTCTCATTCTTAACCTATTAGATTAAACTATTTGAATCATGTTACTGTCCTCTATATCATGGTTTGTGTTACTACTTCAATGCCCAGCACCGAAGTCAATTTCATCTGATATTTCTTTTCCTTCAAAATAAACTTTTAGATCTAGCATCATCATCTCACTCTATTCATCGTTAATCATATTCCTACGCTCCAAAATAAAGATGATGATAATCAAACAAAAGGTAAAACATGCATACACCTGGTTTCCGAAGAGTATAAACAACAGCTGATAATACAAATATCCAATAATTGCCCGAAAATGCCAAAAGACAAGTTCATGCATATGCATCCCAATGGTTGTAAAGCTCACGGGAAGAACCCAAAATTCTCACTCTCAGAAACAACATCACATCAGGAACCAGTCAATAAGCTTCACTAATTGTGTTCGAATTTTGGTGAAAAGCTGTTCGAATTTTGGCAGGAAAAAGGGGCAACACATAGTTAAAGAATGTAGTAGATATGGCTGCCCCAAATATTATTAAAATCAAGCTTTCACAAGCAACATTTCTTGAAGAAGAAAAACATACAAATTCTTCTATTTTTTAGTTTCCTTGATGAAAAATATTCTACCTTAGCCCCTGCCAAAAACCTCCTTATACACTAATTGTCAATGTCATAAGGGTTGTGATGAAGAATCAAATTCCAATATACCAAAAAAACATATGCTTTGTTACAAATTCAACCACTTCAAGGATACCAATGTTCTTTTTCCTAATTCTCTACATGAAAATTACAATAAAACCCAACAAAAATAAGATAAAAGCACCAAAGTTTTGTTTTTTCCATTAAACCATAAAGCAAAATTTATAAACAAGTATGAGTTTTATCCCATGTATTTTCCCCTTACTTAATTTCCACATGAAAACCCAACATAAAAATAAAAAAAGCACGAAACTTTGTGTACCCATTACACAATAAAGTAAAAATCATACATAAATAATTCCGAAATCCAAAGTATCTACCTTGAATGAAGAATTTAGAAGATGGGCAACCCTGAATAGTAGCAAGAGAAAGAGACTCTTGTTGAGAGAAATCATTAGTGAATTTATGAACCAAATCAACAACGTTAGAAGGTGTTGGCCTAGGTGGGACCCAGAAAGATGAACCAGGAACAAAGGGTAACCAATCAGGTGTAGCTTTCTTAACCAGGATTCGTTGAATGAGATCATCGAATAGTTTCAGAGTAACATCATATTCACTCGAAGAAGATGAAGAAGATGATGATGAACGGTGACGGAGAGAGAAAAAGGAGTGTGAAACGGTCGCGTTTTGGAAGAGAAACTTCTTAGAGATTAAGCGAGCCATTTCGTGAAGGAGAAGAATGAGAGAGAGAATGTATCATAATATATATATATAGAGAGAGAGAATTGAAGGTTGGTGGAGGAAACTACGATACAGGGGATGGCACGTGGTTTCGGCAATGTCGGCTAACATGTGCCATGATTCTCTTCGTCTTTATCTAACCACGAGATATTGATTTAGTGGTGTAAAGTCTCGTTATATTTTTAGATTAATTAAAAGGTAAAAGTTTAACTTACGTGAGTGATATTTGTTGGGATTTATAGTTCTTTATCTATAAAATAAGATGATATATTTGATGGTACTAAAAAATCTAGTCTATACAAAATGGGTGGAGTTTATGGTTGGCTTATCCAATACATGCCAAAACTTTGTAGTTAAATTACTGGATGAATTTTTAAATTCTATCTGAATCAATAATGTTAGGCTAATTCTCATAACGATTATTTTTTTATCCACAAAACTTGAACCTTAGATCTTACTTAAGGGAAATAAAAAATATTATGGATTGCTCTATAAATTTTTATTATTTATCAATGCCTATTGACTATTAGAAAAATGATATTGATGTAGAAATCGAAGATAGAAAATAAAAAATCCTAATTTTTTATATAAAATTAAACAAACTATATTACATTATAATTTTTTATTTAAATTTTGAATTTTTTGTACACATTAATTATTAGTGGGTTGCATCACCCAATAAAGATAATAAGTGATAGGATAAAATGAGCCAAGATTTTCACAAATATATAATAAATTATCATATTTGTGAAAAGTGAAAAGTAAGTGAATAAAATAAATTATCATATTTGTTGCCGAATGAAGAAGAAAACGGATAAAAATAAATTATGAGACTAAAAAATATGTAATTCCACAAAAAAAAATAGATAGATAATTTATTATACTTTTTAAAACTGTATGAGTCTAAAATTAAAATTTCCAAATCTAATAAAAGGTGAAGAGTTTGAATCCAAATGGATCTTTAAAAATTTAAATTCCACATTTTAAATTGTTTTTCACAATCATAATTTTAAAGAAAATAATATATCATCCTACTATATCCTTCTACTAATCCTCATACTCATAAGAAATAAGAAGATAACATGTGTTATAATAAGATATTTTGATTATTAATAATTAAATTATAAGTGATATATGTCACTTTTTTATGGGTACGAAGATTTAACAGGAGAATGTTGTAATATTGGAAACCACATTCATAATTATGGGTATGGCCATAATTGTTTACCTTACATGATAAACGTGAGCCCAATTTAAAGGCCCAAACCGAAACACAGAATTAAAATCCTACATGGCACAACAACAAAAATTAACGTTACGTGTCCTATTTTGATTGGTTTGTACCACGAATCTACGCCATAATAATAAAATTCCATTTGAAAACTAGAAAAAACGATTGAACTTTTACAAAATCTCAAAAAATTCAATTTCAGAAGAAAAGAATCATTTGACAATGGCTGAAACGGTGCCGTTTGGCTCTGAACCTTCTTCATCTTCTTCTCAGAAATTGCCTCAAGATTCTCTCAAACAACCACAGGTTTCACAAATCCACTTTCAATTCTAGTTCCGTTTTCTTACATTTCTATATTCCCAAATTGTAAATATATATATGTTAGAAATTTCTATTTTGATTTAATTGGAACTGAAATTAGGGTTTTTATTGATTTTTACTCTTTTCAAGTCCCGGTTGTTTGATTTATTAGCTGATATAATAGGAGCATTATTGGAACAATCAAATCGGTATCTTGGTACAATTGAGACATCAAATCTATTTTTTTATTTTTTGATATTTAAATTCAGGTATGGAATCACAGAAAACAAATTTAAGCGAAATTGAAAATGTTATATGGGAATTATTCAGTATTTCTCCTTTTTTAACAACCTAATTTAGCTCAAGTTTTTTGTTTTAGTTGTACATATGTTGATCTTACTATGTGATTGTTAATGTGGCTGAAATTGTTGTTTTTATTGCCATTGTTTCAAATGCTTGTATTTGAATTAGTATCATGGTTTCTTTTTGTTGTTTCAGGTCCCAGCATTTACCAATTTCCCACCATTTCCGAATGGATATTATCAAATGTTTCCTGCTATGTATCCTGCGCTAGTTCCGCCGCAAAATGATGAACAAGTTAACCGTGGAGCAGGAATCTATGCTGTTTGTGGTCATCCCTTTAATGGAAATGTTACCGGACTTCCGTACAACACTCTGATTCCGCTGACTTATCGTACGCCCACGTAAGTGGCTTGTTACTTTAATATGATATAGGCTTGGATGCATATAAAAAGTAGTTATCACCTAATTTAAATGAATGTACTACTTATTATGATGTTTAAATATATTGTAACACGTATATGCATTTGTAGATTTACATACTTTTCACCTTGTAGACCCTTTAAGCGAACTAACATTATTTCAAGGACTTGCAATATCAACCACAATGATTGCTTCATAGAATAACAATAATGTTGTTGAATTTCCAATATATAATGTTAAAATGGCATTGATTAAAGCAGCGAGGAAGTTGCAATTGCTAGCAATGTGAGGGATGAGTTTGCCTTGTAGTTGTTATAATTTGATGAGGTTAATGACGTGAAATCCAAGCTGGCAATCTCAACTATTCCACTATCTTCATAAAATTCCCCCCAGTCCTGTTTTGAATCAGTGTCTTTCCTCTCTAACTGTCCTGATTAACTTCTTTTCCAATAATATCTCCGGCTTCTGGTAATACCTATATCAACGACATCAGACACTGCTCTTCCTGGTGAGCAACTCTGATAATAGCCTGACCCATAGAGGGTTCACCAGTTACCACTACCAACAACACTTGTTTGTTGGGCTTGTGCTAAATCTTGGACTTACTTACATGCTCCCACATCAAATACAATTGTCACATGTACTTTCATAGTTCTAAGTAGGTTAAATTCTATTGACTAGCTTTATTTATTCATGACAAATATGTTGATTAATGTCATCAACTGAATGGCCATCATCAACAGTAGGCCAAGTCCTGAAACTTCTGCTGGCAGCGAAAATCAAGGGCAGACAGGACAACAGCATCCTCTACCGCCGCTGCGTGTACCTGAAAGACAAGTTGTAAGGAGATTTCAAATTGCATTTCGAATTGATTTGCTGCTTATGTTAAAGCTGGCAGCTGTCATCTTCTTGTTCAATCAAGATGGATCAAGGCAGAGGCTTGCTGTTCTTGTATTTTCTGCTGTTCTTGTATATTTGTAAGTATTTGTCCTTTTAATTTTTTTTGTTTTAAGATGCTTTCTACTTGTAACTCATAAGTCTTAACACTTACACAACCTAATAAAGTTTTATATGATATAATTGTTATTGAACCAATAGTTAAATTACAACTATCTATCATCTACATCTTTTGTCTTAAATTTTGAACATCAATAAAAAAGAGCGGGTGACCCAGTGCATGAGGCTCCCACCTATTTTATTTTTTTGAAGTTCCTAGTGTTTGCGTATTTGAATTTTTTAGGTCAGATACTTGGACTTTATTTAAGTGCGACGTGTGTCAATATCAATGCCACTTGCTGAATTTTGTAGTTGTTAGTTGTGAATAGTTTGTGTAACAAGTGAGATTTCTTACAGATACCAAACTGGATCTTTGTCACCAATTATAAGATGGCTTTCGCAAGGCATGCAAAGAGCTGCAGCACCTCCTCTTCCACCGAGAGCTGTACCCAGGGTTGATATTCCTGGTGCCAGGCAGGGGGTTGACAATGCTGCTCCGGCAGGTATGATCTTCTTAAATTTTATGCATATTATTTTCCACATGCTTCTTTTCGTGAACATTAGTGATATAGCCAATGCGATTTATGATGTAACTTGGGAAGTAATTGTTTCTCTGAAGCCTATGAGTTCATTTTCCTAATATTTGCACTGCTTATGTCTGGAAAAGTTTCAATTTAAGTATGGAAAACTTACTGATACGTGCTTAACGTTGGTTATCGCTAATTTTTGGTAGAGGGTCAACCTGAAGCCGAAAATGGGAACCAGCCCATTAATGATGCAGACTGGGCAGTTGAGAATGGAAATGCGGCAGAACCTGGCGGAGGCAATGGTGGCAACCAGTGGTGGGGCATTGTAAAGGAGATCCAGATGATTGTCTTTGGATTTATCACTTCCCTTCTCCCTGGGTTCCACAACCATATGGATTGAACTGTACTTTTGTAGCTTAATCAGAAGATCAAATTGATATATGGCCTATGGGAGCATGCCAAGGGACCTCGGAGAGGGTTTTCTGAAATAAAATGTATATCATCAGAAGTTCCAACTTCCAAGTGTCATAACTTTATATATACATAGTTAGGTGCAAATTTAATCCAGCGAAAACAAAGTATGGTGCAACTATAAGGTGCCATTTTTTTATCATTACTTAGTGCTGATAAATGAGTTTTTGTGTCTTTTTTATTCTGTTTAGAGGGTTCTATGTGTTTATTAGTGTTTGTGACTTGTTTCTTTTCAAATGAACATTGCCTTTTCAATTTCTTTCTTAATTTTGGGAGTTTGTCTCACTTTTTGTATCATCAACTCTGATTGGTTGAAAAAAATTATCTAAGTTAAAATTGTAATTATTAAATATTTTGTTTGGTTAATCATATATTCTGACATATAGATTGACACAAAATAGTGGGATAATTGATGTGTACCCCTTAATTTTCCTTGGTTCTTTAACTTGTAAGGGAGCATATCTTCTATCTCAAATTTTGTATTACTCTATATACCTTTTGTTTATCATTCATCAGATAATGTAAAATTAATATATATTTAATTCATGTTTTACTTTTTTGCCCAATTAGCAATAAGAGTATAGAGAGTAATATAAATTTTGGTACAAAAGATGTGGCTTCAACTTGTAAGGAGTTTTAGGAAACATGAAGAAATCATAAGCATATATTTAATTATGTATATCATGTCCCCTAAGAGTGAGGCTTCAAATAAAAATTATAAAATCACCTAATGAACAAGTTATTGTTAAAGATAAATCTACACCATTGTTTTTCTATCAAATAATCAGTGGCTAAAACAAAGGTGCATTGATGCACCACATTTATTTCCAAAAGAAAGTAAATCAAAACCTTTAAAAACCATGGAGTATGACATGTATGAGACAAACATCATGAGTAAATATGACTTCTACTGAAATCCCATTTTCTATGATAACACAGGTACAAGAACGTACAAAAAGAATGAAGAATAGAAAGAAAATCGATTTAGGATCAATTGAATCCCGAATGCTAAATGCTTTTATTGAATGTGAGAAATATGAGAAAGTGTACAATGGAAGAAAGAATCCTAATTAATTCCCTTAATCAATTCCCTTACATCAATGTTATTTCCCAAAAAAACCTCTATACAATAAACCCCCTTCACTATTTATACTAACTCCTCCCTTCATGTGTTCAGTTTCGTCAGTTACACTACTTGGAAGATTCCAGCACTATTGCTGCCACGTGGATTAGGAGTGCCACATGGCCTTCTCTGGTATACCCGGGTAATGGATGGTCTCTCCTGCATCCTATCAATACTCCCTCCTAAAAGAGTCAGCTTGTCCTCAAGGGAAAATTGAGGAAAAGCTTCCTGAATTTGCGTCGCCGACTCTCACGAATTTTCACACGCCAATGGATTTTCCCATTGCACCAACACTTCCACATTTCCACCACTATCAACTCAGTATTGCAAGATTTCAGCCGGATGCACCTTCAACTCAAACTCTTTGAATAGCATAGTCGGAAGGGGTTGAGATTGCTGAGTCGACTTCAAACTCGTGTCTGGATCGGAAGTGCCAACCGATAGGCTACGAGGCCAATTCGCTTTAAAACCCGATATGGTGCATAAAATTTAGCAGATAACTTGGTTGAAGGTCTCGCTGCTAAAATTTTCATCTTATACGACTCAAGTTTCAAGAACACCTAATCTTTAACTTCAAACTCGACCTCACGTCTATGCTTATCTGCTTGGACCTTCATCAAATCTTGCGCCCTCAGCAAATTCTGCTGCAACTCTTGAATAACCAAGTCTATGGAAATCAAGAGTTGATTCACCTCTTCTACCTTAGATATAAAAGTACACCCTTTAATCAAAATAGGAGGATCTCTTCCATATAAAGCTTTGAAAGGGTCATCTCAGCAGAAACGTTGTCCGTAATGTTGAACCAAAACTCTGCCCATGAAAGTCATTCTACCCATTTCTCCGGCTTGGGCCCCACGAAGCATCGGAGGTAGGTTTCCAAACTGCAATTGACCACCTCGGCCTGAGGATGGTAAGTTGTATTGTACTTCAATCGAGTACCTGCCAAACGGAAAAGTTCTTGCCAGAATTGCCTCAGAAAAATCTGATCACGATCTAAAACTATCGAGGATGGAAAGCCATGCAGTCACACCACCTCTTTCACAAACATGGCGTTATATCCTTAACTATGTATGGATGCCCGAGAGGATAATAGTGAGCATACTTAGTGAGCTGGTCAACCACCACAAAGATCGTATCATTGCCACTAGACCTTGGCAATCCAGAAATAAAGTCCATAGAGATATCTTGTCATACTTGTGTAGGAATGGGCAATGGTTGTAAGACCCTTGAGGTGCTAAAGTTGAATATTTCTTGTCTTGACAAACATCACAAGCCTCGACATACTGCTTCACATAACCCCGCATGCCATCCCAGTAGAAGAAACTGGAGACCCATTTGTATGTTCGAAAAAATCCGGAATGCCCTCCTAATACACTATCATGGTACTCAACTAGAATCAAAGGCAACTTAGTTGACGTCTTCGATGATACCAATATTCCCTTATAAAGTAAACGTCTGCCTGAAATTGAAAAGCCAGGTGAGATTCTGGATTCCCTGCAAGATCCTGAATCACTTTTCTCCACTTAGGATCATGTTGCACCTCTTGGAACCATTCCTCGACATCACCTAAGTTAGTCACCGAGAGTGCGGTATAGAAGGCCTTTCGCTATAAGGCATCAACCACATAATTTTCCTTACCAGGCTTGAACTGAATTTCAAAGTCCAAGCCGATTAGCTTCACCACCCATTTAAACTGTTATTCACCGAATAGCCTCTGATCGGTAAGGAATTTTAAACTCCTTTGGTCAGTTTTGATTACCAAGTGGTGGCCCATCAAATAATGTTTCCATTTTTACACCGCTTGAACCAAAACCATCAACTCTCATTCGTATACCAACTTCAATTGGGATCGAGTTGATAGACCTTTACTCCAGAAAGATAAAGGTCAGCCTTCCTGCATCAAAACAACCATTATCCCTTTACTAGAAGCATTTGTTTCTACCACCAATGTCTTCGAAAAATCGGGTACGACCAACATTGTTAAACTGACCATGGTCGCCTTTAGAGTCTGAAAAGCGGTAGTGGCTGCCTCGGTCCACACAAAATTATCCCTTTTCAGCAAATCCGTGAGAGGTTTGACAATTCGACCATAACCTTGCACAAACTGACAGTAGTATCCAGTGAGATCCATAAATCCCCTTAAACTCTTTAAATCGTGGGGCATAGGCCAAGAACTCATGGTGGCCACCTTCGACTCATCTGCAGCCACTCCGGAATGAAAGATGATATGGCCCAAATACTCCAAGCTAGATCTCACAAAATTGCACTTCTTCTTATTAACCTTCAATGAATTATCTCGCAAAGTAGTCAATACTTTCCTCAAATGCTCATCATGAGACTCTTCATCGCAACTATAAGCTAATATATCGTCGAAGAAGACTAAAGCAAATCGTCTCAAATATAGCCGCAATACCTCATTCATGAGAGCTTAGAAGGTTGAAGGAGCATTAGTGAGTCCAAAAGGCATCACAACAAACTCATAATAGCCTTCATGTGTTCGGAAAGCAGTCTTCTCAATATCTTCGCTTCTCATCCGGATATGATGATACCCTGACTTCAAATCGAGTTTAGTAAAGATGGCAGCCCCTCCAATTTCATCCAACAATTCCTCTATAATAGGGATGGGGAATTTGTTGGGTATAGTCACCTTATTTAGTGCGCGATAATCTACGTAGTATCGCCAACCTCCATCTTTCTTCTTCACCAAAATCACGGCGCTGGAATAAGGACTGATGCTATGTCTGATAACCCCGAATTCCATCATTTCCCTAACCAAGCTCTCTATCTCTATTTTTCTGGTAGTGCGGGTACTTGTAGGGCCCCACATTAGGGATCGCAACCCCCTCAGTCAAATGTATCATGTGATCATGCCTTCTAGCAAGAGGAAGGCCTATAGGATCAGTAAACAACTCCTCAAAGTCCTCGAACAATTTCAACATTCTAAGTGAATTGCCCTCAACCACTTCCCTCTCTCGGCTAGGTGATTCATACTGCATGAGCAACCCTTCCCCTTCGGTCATGAGCACTTGCAGCAAGGCTACAAAAGAAAGCTCAGTTTTAGCCAATGTCAGATTACCAATAATTCGAATCAATTTTTGCCCTTTTCTGACCATGAGTTCCAATTTTCCAAAATCAACTTTAACTTCACCCAATCCAGCCAACTGTTCTTTGTGTTGCTTGGCGAGTGCTTCGGCGGATTCCGATCGCATTCGCATCTCTTCACGTTCTTGTTCCCAATCTTCTCCCGATCGCGACATACTTTGTGTCTTCATCAATCAATGGTCGAAATCCAAGTCTTCTCAGGACACCAGAACCGGTGCTCTGATACCAGTGATAACATCAGTACAAAAACGTACAAAAAGAATAGGAAGAAAATTGATTCAGGATCAATTGGATCCTGAATGCTAAATGCTTTTATTGAATGTGAGAAATATGAGAAAGTGTACAATGGAAGAAGGAACCCTAATTGATTCCCTGAATCAATTCCCTTATACCAATGTTATTTCCCAAAAAAACCTCTATACAATAATCCCTTCACTATTTATACTAACCCCTCCCTACATGTGTTCAGTTTCGATAGTTACACTGCCTACAAGATTCCAGCACTGTTGCTACCACGTGGATTAGGAGTGCCATGTGACCTTCTCTGGTATACCCGAGTAATGGGTAGTCTCCCCTGCACCCTATCATTCTACTTTATGTTATCACAAATTTCCTTGCTACCTTTCTTTTTGGGTGCCTAAAGGTATGAGTGGGTTGATGAAGAATGCTGTTTATTTTGCCAAGTTTTTCGTTTATCATATAGGTTCTTTAAGGGTGGAACTAGGGAAGCTTCCTTAGGAGGTTAGAGATGATTTTTGGGTTAAAAGTTACAGGTGGCATGATGGAAATTAAGGTTCACGATAACTTTATGCATTCCTTGGTCTAGTAGTATAATGCTTCACTAATCACCATGTATCGTACTAGGTCAAATGTACATTAAAGCATCAGACAAAAGAGTTAATATACATTTCACCTTTGTTTACATCTACAAACCTTTGTTGGGATAGTTGAAGTGAAGTAGAAGTAGAAGAAACTCATTTTATTTCACTGAAGAATGGTAGTTACAAAACTGTATATACATGTTAATACAACATTTAACCTCACATCTCAGACAAAAGATTGCTAATTTTCCTAAGCTCCTTGAGAGCTGACATGGCAGTAACCTGGCCTTTGCCAACAAGAACATTTTTAGATAAATTCTCCACTGAGGCTCCTTGGCCCTGCTCTTTCTGGAAAACTGATTCAATTACCTGCACCACAAAAACATTCATTAGGATAACAATTATGAATGAAATTTTGAACCAACCCAAGGGAAAGAAATATTCATCAGCTTGAGTTTTAAAGGTCGGCCGGCTTAGCCAATGCATAAGGCTCCCTCACCTAGGTATACATTGCCTTACCCTCGCAAGTGAAGATATTGTTTCCAAGATTTGAATCCATGACCTTCGGGTTACAAGGTAGACAACGTTACCGTTGCGCCATTGAGTTATAAAGCATTATGATTCGTTCAAACATTTTCAAAATTAAATTATAGATAGATAAAATGAAGGGGGGCAAGCCTTTAAATTCTACATATCTTCACTCAATAGTTTGTTGTTGAATGAGTGATAGTCAGAAAGAACTTTACCTGAATATGGTCAAGAATAGACTGCCTAATGTTCTTCAAAGTGCCCATCACATTCTGGTCCACAGAATCTCCTTTGCAACTAACAGAACTATCATGTGCATTTGCGGTAGAAGACTCCGGTGGTGGAGTATTACTTTTATTACTACAATTGTTGGCCGACTTTGCAGCCTCTGCAGCAGCACCTACTTTCTCAGAGATAAACTCGACAGTATTCCGTCCTAACTTAAGTAACCACTGGAACTTATTCTGTTTTCTTTCCTTAGGATCTGTGGCTGAATTTCCTTCATTGTTGCAATTGGACCCTGATTTCTCGGTCAGTGAAGAGATTGGCACAAGTGGAACATCAAGGACGGTTTGTGAAGTTTCATTGCATTCATCAATGGATAAGTTAGACGCAACACTAGTTTCATTGCTTTCATCAATGGATAATTTAGACGCAACACTAGTTTCAATGCATTCATCAATGGATAATTTAGACGCAACACTAGTTTCAATGCATTCATCAATGGATAAGGTAGACGCAACACTAGTTTTCGCTGAGGTAATTTCATAATCATTGGCCCCATTTGGAGGACTACTTGGATCAGAGAATGCAGAAAAGTCTTCCTCACTGCCTGCACTTCCACTTGGACATCTCTCATCAGATGAGTAGTTGCTATCGCCTTTACGGTCATCACCTTGTTGCTCCACTTCAACTGCTTCAGAAAGATTATCATGCTGGCACAGGATTTCGTGACATTTCGTTTGTTCTGTAGCTTCTTCCATGCCAAGTGCCTTACGAAGATCTTTTACCAAACTGCGCCTCACAGGTGCCTTAGGTAACTTTTTGCCACTGTGAATCCTTGATGAAGGTGGATCAGATTCTGTTCTTCTCAGAATGATCTTAACCTTTTCTATCCATCCCTTTTTCTGAGTTGGAATCGATTTTTGTACATCATCTTGCTTATTTTCTTCAGTATTGTGGACAACTCTCCACTTTTCTTCCCAATAGCTATCAGGTAACAAATTCGGAGGGTTTTTTGGAGACACGGGTTCAGATGGAAGAGTCACAGACCTTGGAAACACTGATTTACCTTGGTGATGAGACTCTTGAAACAAAGGTGAAGAGGGTAAAATATCAACACTTAATGCAAGAGTCTGCAAGGATTTAGCCTTTTCTACTAGTTTTTCAATATTAATGTCTTCGGGGAAGTTTAATAATCTCTGGAGACAGGTTGTCGGATTTTCAGCTGCAAGGAGTGAAGATCTTAAATGGAGTAACATTGCTACAGCCATAGCTGAGATAAATGCTCCACGAGGTGAATGTAAGATCCTGAACCTCCACTCTATGCCATCACCAGCACTTTTTTCCACTTTACTATTATTATCTGATGCAAAGATCTCATCCCAGATGATCAAGAGGTTGTCAAGTGAAAATTCTCGTCCAAATAAAATTCGCAACCATCGGAGAGAGAAGTACTGGGGTTCAACACCAAGATCCAGAAGATGGCTATGTAGAGATGAATCTACAAGAGACAACAAATGATATAATGCACTAGAAGCTTCAATCATAGGGGGGAGGCCACTAAGGGACCCGGCTATAGGAGAGGAAGAGAAGAAATCGGTCGTTGCAACTGAACCATGGGACATTAAAGCATCAAACATACAGTAAGCATCATGTTCAATGAATTTCTCTGATAAAACAATACCCAGTTCACCTTCCACACCATAAGCATCACTTAGCAATATAATTGTCTGTATGTCAGGATCAAGCTCGTCAAGACGATTGACTTTCATTGAATTTCCATGGGAGCCAGTTTCATCCTCCACCAAGTCTTGAGATTTTCGTAAACCAAAGCTGTAACAAAGATCATTCTTTTGACATAAAAGGCCATCAAATCTGTCTAGGAAGAGATCTTCATAAAGCTTTCGAACTTCGGAAAGACGCTCCAGATCGACTTGGAGAACATAAACCAGAGGAGCAATTAATTCGTGCATTCCTATCAAATAAGTGAACGAAAGAAATTCATTAATGTAAAGTCAACTATTTTCATAACATAATACCAAAGCAGAACTAGTTATCTGAAAGCCTGGAAGCTGAACTAATGGGATTTAATTATACTAAATATTAGGTTCCACAACAACAAAAATTTGTTGATAAAAGAACATTAGGTTCCTCAACAATTTAATCATCTAACTTTTGAGTTATGTGCATGAATAATGAATTAATCTAACAATAAAACAGATAAAGTTCAGCGTATCTTTGAAGAATTTGGAGCAATCAATGCAAAAGCCGGTCAGGACAAGTCGGCAGGAAAGAACTTCAGATATAAAAACTGTACATTAATGTCCAATCCTATTGCTCATAGCCTAGGTATTTATGTTTTCCTTTAATGTTTAAACATGAGATTGAAATGGTTAAAGCGTATGACAGCATTCTTTTGACTGTTAAAGTAAAGGTTTACTCAGTTGTAATTGTAAACTGTTGGAGGAAAAAAATTAGACAACCATCACAAAACGAGAAAGCATATTCAAAATGAACGTAAATTTTACTTAAAATTTATGTATTATTTGCCACAATTGCTTGGATGAGAAATTTACCTTGTCTATAACCACATTCTGGGTGCCGGAGACACCAAAGTAATAGAATTCGTCTCAACATGCCTTGGCATCCTGGTGTCTGGAAATAACTGCCATGCTCTGGGTATAAACGTGATAAATCCTGATCAACCATTCTCTCTAGCTCCGCACTGCGAAAAAAGTGACTCCATGTACTATCTGCATATAAAGCCCACATTTTATTTATCAATTATCACAGATAAAATTCAATTCATACTAACAAGAGACAGAGGTGGCGAATTGCAAGAAATCTACTTGATAGAATTCCAACACAAAGACAACATATGCAACAATTTAGATTTTTCCTTATATATCATCTGCCTTTTTATACCATGTTTGTTGATTGCCTCTAATTCTTACCTTAATCTTCTCATGGATTAAATTTACAGCGGGCATGGCTATATTCCTCCCGAACAAATTAAATTTTCATTTATGAAACCTTAGAAAAAAGCAATAGGTATATAATCTGGAAACTAAAATATACCATGTGATGGGGCTCTAATAGTCGAAGATAGCATATATGAACATTGTGGATATTTAACATGGTCTCTACTTTGTAAGAATTTAGGTAAGTATATTGGATGAATCAGCGATCTGTAACTAGATCTGTATAGTTATCAGCATGTGAGATGCTTGCATGGAGGATTGAGAAAACATAACATTTACCTGGATTTTGTGAAAGTGGATTGTCCATGACAAGATCGGGTGGTGAACGACTTCCATCCTTCGTAATATGCGGTTCAACCAAGAGGTGCCTTCTTAATCTGGCATACCTGATAATTACAACAGTAAACACCTGTATCAAACAACTCGTCTCGAAAATGCCATAGAAACACTGGAATCATAAATTAAGCAACCCTTGATGCCAAAAGAAGAAACAACTTAATCTTCTTTTCCTTTTTAGTGATCAAATATAACCAACAACCAAATGGAAGACTAAACATATATTGACTAGACTTTGACTTTAACAAAAGGAATACAGCCCAAATTCACATGTCAGAATTTTCTCAAATGAAAAGGACAAAGATTTCATTCTGCATGATTCTGTAACTGCATTCAAACAAAATGAGCATACTATATCTTCATGCTCATCGCCACGGATAATCTGAAGTCATTTTTTAGAGTCCAACTAATTCTAGCCAAGCCGAAAGACCGATCAAAGTGAACAAAACTCCCTCATCACCTATTAATCAAACCCAAACCCAAACCCGTGACCTTACTGAAAGGGAACCTGACTCTCCCTGCCACTCAAACTAATAGGTTACTGAATTTAAGGAACACAAAGACAACAAAAAAAGTAATGAAATTTACATCATCATTATTATTATAATCAAAATTTTAAACCTAGAAACAATTATACGAGGATAAAACTGCATACATTTACACCTCATTAGATATAGTCTCGTAACTCGTGCACTTAACCACCTTTTTTATAATCAAAATTTTAAACCTAGAAATTTGCGATGATAAAATTGCTTACATTTACACCCTATTATTTATAGTCTCGTAACTCGTGCACTTAACCACCTTTTTTATAATTAAAATTTTAAACCTAGAAATAACTTTGCGAGGATAAAGTTGCTTACAACTAGAGACCCTGTTAGACACTAGTCTCGGTCACTCGTGCACTGAATCGCCTTTTTTATAATCAAAATTAAAACAACAGTACAACATTATTACTATGGAGCTGATTTACCTCCTTCTGGAATCAGCAGTGACTCGGCGAAGATCATCAATGGAAGTTGAAGATGACAAAACCCCAAGATTTATGCGCCACTGTAGCCCTCTAAGATCACCGAATCGCCGATTCTCCGAGCTCCGACAAACATAGTCGGACTTCAACGGCGGAAGTGACGGTGGCGACGACAACGGATCCATAAAAGATGGTGGCATGATCTTCCACAGTTCCTCACAAACCCCAATTGAAAAAGATTAGAACTTTCAGAAAAAAACTAGAAAATAAAAAAAAATCTTAATTACTTCATAAACCCTAAATTACTTGAATTTTTTACTTGGAATGTAAAGGAATAAGAATAAGAAGGTTATTTAATTGAGTTTGAAGGTTGATGAAGAAGGAGAATTTATGTGGAAGAGTTGAGGTGGCTTTTTATTTATTTATGGTTAAAATTTAATTTGAGAAAATCAATATTTTGTACATTTTAGTGTATTTGTTTTTTTATTCACTATGTTTATTTTTTTCTTATTATCAATGATATATTTTCACCCTTTGTGTAAGGAACTAATAACTTTCAAATTTCATGGTTGTTCATTATAACAAAAAT
Source organism: Lupinus angustifolius (assembly GCF_001865875.1). NCBI lineage: Eukaryota > Viridiplantae > Streptophyta > Magnoliopsida > Fabales > Fabaceae > Lupinus > Lupinus angustifolius. The sequence continues at coordinate 1,848,724 of NC_032022.1, forward strand.
CACTCACAGAATCAAACATTTGACTTTTTGATCCTATTAAAATTAAAGATATAACAAGATTTTATATCATTAGATCAACACTTTAATTATTATGTTTTGCTTCAAGATACATGAACGATGAAAAGTGTGAGGGACACTTGTTAGCATATAAAGGTGAGGAAGGAAAAGAGAAAAGGTGAGTGGCATTTGTGTAATACAAATATCAAATATGTTTTTTTAGGTAATGATGAGTATGGTAAGTTGTCATATTATGGTGAAATTTTAATATCATTTTTTTAGGTATTTCTCTTACTACCATTATTTTGTTTTTATTTTTAATTTTAGTATATTATGTTTGGATTTGATTTTGTTTGAGTGGTAAGGGAGGTTGTTGTATTGGGTAATGGAGTATGGTAAGGTGTGTTATTATGGTGAAATTTTAATATCATTTTTTTAAAGTATTTTCTCTTTTTCTTCCTACCATTATTTATTTTTTTGAAATTTGAGTATTATTATGTTTGGGTTTGGTATTGTTTGTGACTAGTAGGAAAGTTGTGAATATTTGTGTGACACCTTGGTCAATGGTGGTTGCTTTACTCATTGATAGCCAATTTGATATCCTTTTGTGATAAATTTGCTTCTAATTCTACAGCTGTTTTTCTCTTTATTTTAGAAAAGGACAATTGTATTTTTTTTTTCATTTTTTTAAAAAAGGGAAAATTTATGTGATATGTAGTTTTTATTTATATTTTCTAATGTATCCATAGATTGTTTTTGGAGTCAGATATGTTTTGTTGAGGAAGATATGATTTTTAGAGGGAGTTTGTTTTCTATTAAGGATGGAAACGAGCCGAATCGAATTGAATCAGAGGTTAAAGTGATAAGAATTGATTTAGTTTGAAATTCGACTTCAATTTAACACGAGTTATTTTTTTAGTTCGAGTTCGATACCAATGGTCCACATCCATTACAATTAACCATAAAATTGCAAAACAAAACCTAAGATAACAAGTGCAGTGTTGGTTATTCTTGATGAACGACTATTTGGTTTCTTCGTCACTATTCTTCACGTCTCCTTATTGTGTTTCAAAATAAAACATAAGATACCATGTTTTCCTTTAACATCACCCCTCACATCTCTTCAATGTGTTTCATCAAAATCATCCATGTTTCTAGCTTTTCCTTAAATTAATGTTTTTCTTCATTTTGTAGTTTTTAATGCAAAGCATCCGGGTTGAAAATCTGGCTTATTCTGATTATTAACGGTTCAATTTGCTTGAACTGTTTTCTGAACGACTCAAAACAGTTTAATATAGAGTTTGTTTATGTCTCACTCTTTTTGCGTTATTAAACATGATTTATCAGAAAAATATTCAATAATTACAATTTTAACTTGAACAGTTTTTTTAACAAATCAAAAATAATACTACATGGAGTGGTATAAAAAGTGTTACTTGAGTTCATCTTTTTTTCGGCATGTTCATTAAGGATAGGGCTTGTCTTATTACCCATGGCTAGAAAGTGTGAGACAATCAATACAAGCTATACCTAATTGTAGTTTCCAATCTTGTATTTATATTTGTTAATCACAATACTTTTCTCATGACACTAGTTTCATATAGTCCATAAATAACACTAGTTTCTCTTCTATTATTGTTTCTTAAATATACCTTTCTCAAGGAGAGTAGCTTCACTTACCATTTTCTCCTTGTTTTAATTTGCTAAAACAATGTGTACCCAAAACAAATTTAGTATTACTATAGGATTGAAAAGCCAAAAGATTAAAAAATGAAACTACTTCATTAATGTTTCTCCTCATTATTTTTTGCAGGGTATGAAGTTTATCTTCGATTCTTGTGCACAACACATGAGATTGATGTTCATGAATTAAAGAATTATACAAACTTGCCATGTAACAATACCACAAGTCATCCAACTAATTTAAACACTTCATCCATTAAGTTTTGAATTCCAATCATTTGGATCATATCTTGAGAAATATTCATAAGTAATTAGACTCATGAAATATTGAAAATATTTTGGTTGTCAAATTTTCCTCATACATGGATAACATTAGAAAAATAAAACAATTTTCACTTGACAATGATCTGATATCTCAAACCATGTTTCAGACTATGTTTTTGCTTTAATATTATTGGTGTGGGATATGGTTTAAGACAACAGATCCTTGTCGATTCTTCCTCTCTCCCCAACCCAAGGATCTTGCAAACATCATCAATGATTTTCATGCAAATCTGATTCACTTCTTCTATTAAATGACCTTTCTCTAATAGTATCCAATAATGGCTTCCATGGCTGCAATCTCAATGAATTTCTTGCTCCATAAGTCATACCATTTTGCTCAGCCACAACCCCTAATCTTCTAGGACTCCTTGAAGGTGAACTCCAAATATTACACAACTCATTTTGGCTTGGCAAAGAAGGACTAGTTTCAAGGATCCTTTTGCTACCACACCTTGTTTTAGCTATTGTTGTGAGCCTTTTTGCAAGCGAAGCCAATCCGACCGGAGAAAAATTCGCGTGTAGAATCGAGTATGGCAGCATGAAGTACACATTCCCTAGTTGGAGTTGTGAGTCTCCCTTGAGTGGCTGAGAAGTAGAAGATAGAAGCTGGATTGAAGTGCAAACAAAGTGCTTAGGGGAATTTCCAATGACTTGGTTCACTGAAATTGGTTCATCAAAATCTTCTACATAACCATTTAGATGAACCAAACGGATAATGTTGCTTGTGGAGGATGAACTAGAAGAAAAACAACCTCCCATATTGGCTTCTCTATAGGTAAATTATGCAGAATGAAAGAGTTATACTTATGGCTATGATAACTATATATAATTATATCATATAGTATGTATCATATGATATAATATAATTATATACAATATACAATAGGGTTTTGACTATTGATATATAGCTGGTTTTTTAAGCACCCTTTGAAAATGGATGGTTATATATTTGGTTACCTAAACCTTTGTTTTCTAACTATTTCCATGCATATATATCTCTTCTTGTAGCTTCAATTTCTTGGTAAACAAAAGGGTGGTTTTTTCATAATTTGTAAACACAAGGTGATATATATATATA
>NC_032022.1:1851905-1883417 GCF_001865875.1 Lupinus angustifolius
TATATATATATATATATATATTAGAGTGAATAAGTTGAAGTAAATTTAGAAAGTCTTCTTTTCTTTTAGTCTTTCTAAACACCAAAGTTTCTAACACAAACGTAAGGAAAGGGTCACTGACCAAGTAGGGTTCTGGTCCTTTTCATTTGATATTTGACTGATACATTATTGAGCCCTTGAATCAGTCAAAACAATGATGCATTATTAGTGATGCTCTTCAATATAGTTTCGAGAGTTTCCGTTACGGTATCTAATATTGTAGTTTCGAGAGTTTCCATAATGACATAATAATCATAACTATATCTGTATCATTTTATTAGAAGTTTTCATAATTACAATAAAGACAACTTGAGACTAATAGTAACACTGTGAAGCTTAGGGAGTAGCATGATGTGCACATTATCTCACATTACACTGACTAAAGTATAATTAAGTATATAAGTAGTTAGAAAATGAGGTGTTGCTAATTATAATGAGAATTATATAAATTTGATATAAAATATTGTGTATGGATAGAAATAATTGATTTGATTGAAATAAACATTAAACATTAGAATGTTGACTTAGAACACGTGGTCTTCATTGAAGTATAGAAAACGCAAAATTGTTATTTTCTCTTCATAGATCTTTTGTTTATACTTATCTTGCTGTACCTATGTTTTGTCCTAAGTTCAAAGATAAAGTTTATAGCGTGTAGTATGGGAACCCATTCATAATTTATTTTATCTTAAAGTAAGATGTACAAGTTCATTATTTATATGATAGAATAAAACTGCAAATTGGAGTATTTTTTTGGTATTATTAAAGGTAGTTCTTCACTTTTTGAGTATGGAACTAATCCCTTTCGAATGCATGTCTGTTCCTCCCAACAAGTGTCACACACATGAATCGAAGTTTTGATTTTTTATTCATCCTAAGATCTAGCAAGACCTTGTATAACTATACCAATATTTTTGTGAATTAGAATATGATGTTGAAACTACTTATCAATTTAATTCTTAGTATTACTAATAAGAATTTTAATTTGATTTTTTGTTAGATCTTACCCCGTCATGAGTTCATTTTTCTTCTTTCTATTTTAATGAAATAGGTGAGATGGTATCATTCTTTCTGAATAGATTAACAACAGTAAATTTGTTAAGTGGTTTAAGACGCAGCTAAATCTTAAAAATTCTAATAAATTAATAGTTTGATTTCTGGGAATAATACTTATTGAGAAAATAATTATATACATAAAAATAAACCCGGTCAATATTTAGGGGCGGGTAGAGATCAAGCATGACCCGACCTGTCCCGCCTCATGGTCATTTGCTCATCATGTTTGTATGTGTTTTTACTCATATGTGTATAGAGTAATGATATTTTTTTGATCGAGAATGTCATTTATTCTTTAATTTTTACATAATATATACATGATTAATAATATATATACATATAACATTTTATATATCAAACTACGTAGTCATAATAATAAATAATATTGAGAAGTCTTTATCTAAAATGAGTATGCATTATATTTAATCGGGTCTAGGATCGGGTGGATTTAAAGACTAACCCAAATAAGTGACCCGACTAATATTTAGGATCAGGTAAGGACAAACCTTAACCCGGTCCAACTCGGCCCATACTCACCCCTAAGTCATATAGTGAGAATTTGGTTGATCGAAGAAAATAATAGAAGTGGGCTTGGGACTAAGAGTGGAAAAGTATGATAATAATAATGTAGTTGGGCCCAATGAATTTAAATTAGAGAAGCAATACTACGAAATCTGTTTCTCAGTTCTTACTCAAAACCAAAGAAAATCTTTACTGTGTTGGAACAACGTTGTTCCTGAAAGCACCACTTCTTGTGTTTTTCTATGTTGTTCCATACTAAACTCTTGTCTCGTTTCTCTTCTTCTTCTTCATCTTCATCTTCTTCACAAAATCTCTCACTCCAATCTTGTTTCAAACTTGGCATAACTCCCACTCTCAAATCCATAAACAGATTCATTTTCTTCCTATTCCATTTTCACAAATTCGATTTCATCATTCACTTCTTCTCCCAATTTCACTCCAACAAATTCAACACTTCCCACTCAAATTTCACATGGGCACTTCTCAATTACTCTCATCAATTCATACCCAACTCTCACACCCACCAATTCCCCCTCACGCGCATCTGGGACGTCTTCCTCACGCGCCTAGACCCAGATACTGCACTTTCTGCTCTGCGTCATTGCTTCTCAAAAGGAACCGTTTTTCCATCTCCCTTCACGTTCTCTTCCATTATTCAAAAGTTCAGCTATTTGGGTCACATGGGTGAGGCAATTCAGGTTCTGGAGTTGATGGGTGATGATAGAATTAGATACCCTTTTGATGATTTTGTTTGTAGCTCTGTTATTTCTGGGTTTTGCAGGATCCGAAAGCCAGAACTTGCATTGGAATTCTTCGAGGCGACGAGTTCTCATAAGCCGGGTTTGGTTACTTATACTGCACTTGTTGGTGCCCTTTGTAAGTTGGGGAGGGTTGATGAAGTGTGTGATTTGGTTTGTGCAATGGAGAATGATGGGTTGGGTTTGGATGTTGTTTTTTATAGCATTTGGGTTTGTGGGTATATTGAAGAGAAAGTTTTGGTTGAGGTTTTTAGGAAGATGAGAGAAATGGTAGATAAAGGTATAGTTCATGATGTTATAAGTTATAGCATACTCATTCATGGATTTTCTAAGTTAGGTGATGTGGATAAGTCATTTAGCTTCTTGGCCAAGATGATAAAAGAAGGACTGGAGCCGAATAAGTTTACTTATACGGCAATTATGTCTGCATATTGTAAGAAGGGTAAAGTAGAGGAAGCACTTGGTGTTTTCGAGCGATTGAAAGATTTGGGTATTGATCTGGATGAGTTTGTATTTGCGACTTTAATTGATGGGTTTGGCCGGATTGGAGATTTCGATAAGGTGTTTTGTCTGATTGGTGAAATGGAGAAGAGAGGGGTTCGTGCTAGTGTTGTTGTATACAATACTATTATGAATGGTTTGTCCAAGTTTGGGAGGACGTCCGAGGCTGATGAGTTATCGAAAAGTGTGGATGCGGATGTGATTACATACAGCACATTATTGCATGGGTATACTGAAGAAGAGAATGTTCCGGGGATTTTGCAAATAAGGGGGAGACTAGAAGAAGCTGGAGTCTCTATGGATGTTGTAATGTGTAATGTACTGATGAAAGCGCTGTTTATGATGGGGGCATTCGAAGATGTTCATGCACTTTACAAAAGAATGCCTGGAATGGGCCTGGTTCCAAATTCTGTTACTTACTGCACAATGATTGATGGGTATTGCAAGGCAGGTAGAATTGACGAGGCACTGGAGGTATTTGATGAATTCAGAAAGACATCGATTGTTTCACATGCATGTTACAATAGCATTATTAATGGCCTCGGCAAGAATGGTATGGTAGAAATGGCTACCGAGGCATTACTTGAACTCAATCATAAAGGTCTGGTATTGGATATAGATACATGTAGGATGTTAATGAAGACCGTTTTTAAAGAAAAAGGTGCACAAGGGGTTTTAGATTTAGTAAACAGATTAGAAGGTTTAAGACCAGACATATATGATGCAGTATGTAATGATTCAATCTATTTCTTATGTAAAAGAGGGTTAGTTGAGGAGGCAAATCAAGTGTACATTATGATGAGAAAGAAAGGTTCAGCTGTGACAATCAAGTCTTATTATTCAATTTTGAGACGGAATCTTATTAATGGAAATATGGATCAAATTCTGCCCCTCTTGAATAGCTTCCTGAAACAATATGGCCTTGTTGAACCAAGGGTGCAAAAGATTAGTGCATGCTACCTCTGTCTGAAAGATGTCGATAGTGCCTTACAATTTTGTGGAAAAACAAGGGAGGACTCTCTAGCTTTCACTTTTCCTGTCTCAATGCTTAAGATTCTCATAAAGAATGGTAAAACTTTAGATGCATATAAGCTTGTCATGGGGATTGAAGATAATATAACCCTAACGATTGTTGATTACGCCATTGTGATTGATAGCTTATGCAAGAGAGGATATCTCAACGAAGCATTGAGTCTTTGTGCCTTTGTTGAAAAGAAGGGAATCACTTTGAACATAGTCATATATAATTCATTAATAAGTGGGTTGTGCCATGAGGGCCGTCTTATTGAAGCATTTCGACTATTTGATTCATTAGAAAAGCTTAATTTGGTACCCTCTGAAATAACTTACGCCACATTAATTTATGCCATGTGTAGGGAGGGATTTTTGCTAGACGCAGAGCATGTTTTTGGGAGAATGGTCCTCGAGGGATTTCAACCAAAAGTACAAGTTTACAATTCATTACTTGATAGTATTTCCAAGTTTGGACAATTAGAGAAGGCACTCGAGCTTCTAAATGATATGGAGGCAAAATATATCGAACCCGACAGTTTGACTATTAGTGCTGTAATAAGTTGCTACTGCCAGAAGGGTGACATGGAAGGAGCCCTTGAATTTTATTACAAGTTCAAGGTGAAGGATATGTCACCTGATTTTTTGGGGTTCTTGTATTTGATAAGAGGTTTATGTTCGAAGGGAAGGATGGAAGAAACCAGGAGTGTCTTGAGAGAAATGCTCCAGTCCAATACTGTTGCGGAGATCTTTAACATTGTCAATGATGAGGTTGATACCGAGTCAATAGGCGATTTTCTTGCCGTATTGTGTGAGCAAGGAAGCATTCAAGAAGCTGTCACAGTTCTCAATGAAATTGCACATACACTTTTTCCTGTTCGGAGGCTTTCCTCGTACAATCAAGGATCCTATGAACAGAAGAAGATTGATGAATGGAAGGATTTAGGTCCAGAATCTGCAACCTCTCCATCTTCGTCTTTCAAAAGCGGTTTGGATTTTGGATCCTATGATACCACGGATCTAACGAATCTTACGACAAATAATGGTAGTTATGTGACAAGACCGCTGTTGCACAGCTTTGATTTATATTATTCTAGGATTGCTTCACTTTGTTCCGAAGGGGAGCTGCAGAAAGCTAATCAATTAACAAAAGAAATGCTTTCTGACATGACGGGTGTCTAAGAACTGAACATAAGGTAGAAAAAAAATGATTTTTCTTAATGTGCAGTTGTGGACCTTCTCTCCATGTAGTGCAAGCGAAGAGAAAATGCAATTGACACCTGCTGGTATATATTTCTCCGTATACTTAATTTTCAGAAGTATATATTTATAATGGTTAACATCCTTTGTTAAAGATTGTAATTAACCCGGTCAAATTAGCATTGAACTTTAAAATATTGCCTTAAAAGGACAAATAACAAATGTCAATGAAATCATCCTACAGAAATGTTTGTGATTTGTGATTTTTAATCATTCATTATGAAATTTCATTTCAAGCATGATACAAGATATATCTCATTCTAGGCATCCGAAGATATCGAGACATTTGGGCCTTCTAGTCAGTCTTTGCATTTGATGTTTCCATTTAATTTCTGATTACTTGTGCCGTGATTTCGACTCAGATGTAAATCAACTCTTACAAGTAAAATGCTATATCTGAAGAAAGTCATTGATTAATGATACAGCAGCAACTGTAGGAACTGAATCACCACAGGTGCTGGATCTTATATGAAAGGTATTATAATTCGGTTGTTGTGTGTTTTCAAGTCATACACCCTTATATTTATAGTACTAGAAAGGGGTTTCAAGAATAGTATGTAATAATTACAATTTACAAAGATTGCAAATCAAAATCCTAACATTAATGTGTATCATTTTCTCATTTTCACACGTTCTAAATGTGCCATTTCTAAGAAAATGTAATCATGTTTTGTTGACAAGCAGCTATTTGCATTTTGGTTACAATCTGTGACTTCTGGCTGTCATTGCTACACTATGCTCTATTTTGTCTGCAGTTTTACCGATGAAACGACTGTCTAGATACCTAGTTGGACTCGGTACTTAGATAGAATAGATCTATTATAAGATTTGTTAAATATAGAAACATAAATATAAATTCATATTTCTCTCATTTAATACGGGTTTGCCACTTCAATTATAAGTTTTTGCCTGTCACTAAGGGCTTCGGCTACAGCAATAATTCTGTTAAAGCACATTTTTAAGATACAATTGAACCTTCCATTTCCCGAACTTTTTCTAATATTATGGTAGTCTCCCTTGCTACAACATATAGAATGGTTTCATTTTCTGTTTCCTTTTTTTATTTACCAAACCATACGAAGATTTCACTTACACTGTGTAGAAGAAATTTGTCTCTTACTCGATTTCTTTAATGTCTTCAATTATACATGGTTCTTATTGTGCTGGCTAAGATCTTAGTTCTTCTTTACAAAAACCAAAGAGGGAGAAATTCTTTTTCTTAGGCTAAATGAACAAACCGGAAATACTTTTCTTAAACCTCTCTGTATGAACTAGTTATTTAACTCGAAGGTATCCCTTTTTTTGTAGAAGTCAGTAAATGTCGTAATCATCGTGTGCCATATGTTCATACAGTAAGTGATATGGACTCAAATGGTAGTGAATCATCTATTTTATACAAAATATTTTGTCTGTGTTTTATACTTTTGTAAGTATCTGTGATTGGTCATTCTGCTGTTATAATTTACTGTCTGTGGTGTAGGATGGATGCAATCACAAACTCAGAATACAAGATCTGCCGGAATCTTGTCTTTCCGTGACAGGCGATGGGAGAAAGCAATGGATTGCATGCTACACGCTGCTTTGCGATTGAGTTGACAAGAAGTTTGCTACGACACTACACTTTCATCCGAAACATTAGGCATTGGATTCATGGTCCATGCACTGATTCTCAATTTTTCTATTCCTTCTCGACGACATATTTCAGCCACACTTGGAATCCTAACAAATTTCGCCTCAACTTTTTGAGTTCTCCACATGATATTATGTTCCTCCTTAAGGGGTACCTTTCAAGTATTTGGCAGTGTCACCAAACAGTGTAACCCATATCCAAGAGCCCGATCTCCCTCAAATCGGATCACACATGCTCTTCGTCATCTTGATGCCATCGTTGCCCATCATCTACATCGGAAAATGGTCTTCTTCATCGTTTCCCATCATTGGTCAATTACAGTTCCCTTATATGGTTCTTACCTTTTCCATTTCTTCTCGATGCGGGACCTATTTCACTCACATTTGGAATCCTCAGTTTTAACATCCTTTTTATGGAGATCAAATGTAAGTATTTTTTTCTTAAGACATCATTCATTGTATTTTAAGTGGGTTGAATGATTTGAAGCCATGAAGTTTACCTTCATAGATCTTTGAAGGTTTTTCTATCAGCACAAGAAACCATGACCGAAGGAGTTATGACAAAGTAGGCTTGGCTATGGCGAAAGCTGGAGTTATACAATGGAAGGTTTTTTCGGTATAACCAACAGTATCCCCTAACCCTATGAGTTATGCATCGGAAGATGTCTGTCCGGAAAAATGATATACTCTCAAGTCACCTAAAAGTTCTAGTGTAAACATCAAAGGAGTAGAGAAGTACTGAAAATAGAGTCATTTTTTATGTTATTGAGAATAGACTTTGTATAAGAAGAATTATAATGCATTTATAAATTCTTCAGATTCTGTTTCTTTCAATACAATATATCTTTTTTTTCTTCAGTTTTATAGGTTGTAATAATGCTAACAAGATCGATCAAAAGTTTGTTTGAAAGTTAGGGAAATAGAAGATTTGAAAGCATTGTGTGAGATTGTTGTATATTAATTGTAGACCTTCATTTTCACTTCAACTAATTGTTGATTGAATGAATTATTATTGCTTATGTTATAAAGATCAAAATTTTATTCCTCCCATATGCAATTAACTTATTTAAATTGTTGAAAAGTTTCAATTGAATGTTCACTAATAACCAAAAGAGTAATGTTATATCTTTCTACTCACGTGAATTTGACATATATTACGGGTTTATACTTTATTTTTTCAATAACTGGTTTACAAGTTATAAGTATCACTTTACGTGAGTAAGAGTATTAATAGGAGGGTATTATCATTTTCCTAATTATAAATCTAATTTAGATAAGAATGTTGATTTTGTAACTAGAGATAAGATCAACCCCATTTGTTTGTTTGTTTTTAATCTTTTTCTACTTGTAATCTTGTTATAAGCACACAAGAATTTTCACACTATTTTTACACCGGTTAACATAACTTTGGTTATGTGTATGATTGGTTTAGGTCTAATAATTGATTATCATCATGAAGATAGCTAGTGTAATGTGTTTTAGTCTTTGACGTGTGAAAATTATTTTTTTTATACTAAAATTATGTCAATGTGTCCATTTAACTACTTTCTACTAAATTATTTCTAAAAACTAAAAAAATGTAATATATATTATAATTTTAATGGTCAAAAGACATAAATTATCAATTTATATAAGTGATATTTTATTCTAAGAAACAAATTTTTCTCCCAAAAAATAGAAAGAAAAAACCTAAACTCATGATGATTGATGGAGGACTACAAGTCAATGTTGGGTCAACCCGAAGTTGGGCATTGAAGTCAAGCTACTTCACCTTTCATTGTACATTTTAGTCTCCTTAAAAATATCATACTTTTATAAAGAGTGAGGATTTACTTATTTCCAGTTTAAAAACTTATTTCATATCTTATTCATATATTATAGGGAAATTTAATGATTTAAATCTATTCATTAATTCAAATTAATAGATTTTCATAAAATAAATGATAAGATATAAAGTAAGTTATTTTATCTTATTCTTAGAATAAATGGATTCATTCTCTTTAATAAATTGTGCATATTTTGATGTTTAAGATTATCCACCTAATTTAAGATATGTTTGACCAAAATAACAACATTTAACAAATTGCTAAAACATTAAATAATATAAAATTAAAATATAAATATTTTAAATCAAAAAATCATTAAATTTGTATGAGTACATTCATTATGTATAAATTTTATATATTGTCATTATACCAACTGTCGTTCATGTTAATCATTATTGACTTTTAAAGATAAGTAATATAAATGAAATATTGATAATGTATTAATTATATATAATTTTTTCCACCGACAATAAATATATAATATTTGAAAAAGTTAAAAAATTGCTACCTTTAATGCTTTGTTTAGGAGTAGAGTCTTGGAGGTAAAGATAACATATGACTTTTGAAAGCCTTCCCCTTTCAGAGTTGAATGAAGGAGAGAGGAACAATTTAAAGGTTTTTGGAATAAATTTTCAAAATAACTAAATATTTTTAGTAATATCATATAATTATTGTTCTTTAATTTCTTACAATATCATTGCCTTGTTCTCCTTTGTCTCATGCATACTTCCAGAAAGACAATTTCCCTCATTTCCCCTCCCTTTCTCCCACTTCCTAAGCCAATGATCCCTCTTATTCTCTTTCTCTTGTAATTCCCAAACAAAGCCTAAAGACTTGTTTTTGTTTGTGAGTTTGGTTTTGGAGAAAAAAATGAAGGCTTGAGAATTATCTCACAAATTTATTTCATGACTTCCAAACCTTCCCATTCTTTCTCTTGCATCCAAAAATCAACTCGCAAACAGTCTAAAAACAAATAGAAAGGAAAGATGATGATGATATTGACCAATAGGCGCAGAGAAAACACTGCTTCTTCCACTTCCTCCTTTTGCTTTCTAGTCAGAGATAGAAAAAGCAAAAGCAAAACACAACACATCAAAACGATTCGTTTTAACACAAATACTATCACTCTTCTTTCTCTCTCATTCCGATTCAACTCATCCATTTTGTGAGTCTCATTTTTCACTTCCTCCATTTTTCTTACTTCTATTTGTTTACACTTTCAATGAATTTATTCATAGTCTTCTTTTATTCACTACATCAATTTTTAATTAATGTTTAGTGTCCCCTCTTCAATCCTTCACCTTGGGTGGTTAGTTAGTTTCAATTTTCTAAAGGGTCTTTTCATTTTTTAAATTTCCCCCATATATTAATCATGTTTTGGAATTTGTGAATCTCGGGCAATGATAAAGTTGTTTGCTTTGTAACCCGGAGTCGTGGGCTCAAAACTTTAAAACCCGGAAACAAACTATTTGATTGTGAAGAAGGTAAGACTGTATATATCTACCGTTCGTAGACTTCACTAGGTGGGATACTCGTAAACGGAGCCGCCTTTCATATGTTTATATTTTTTGGGAATCTCAGGGGCACAATGGTAAAGTTGTTTGCTTTGTAGCTTCCCCGAAACAACCTATTTGATTGTTAGGAGGGTAAGGTTAAATATATATACTATTCTCATACCTCACTAGTTGGGAGTGTTGTACACTAAGCCGCCTTTTATTTGTTGTAAAATAATTGGGGGTTGAACTATGTGTCAAAAGTTTGTTTGTGATAGATAGCATTTAGGGTTATAATTATAGTTTCTTCCTTGTTTTATGTAGCATACACTATGCATATCTATTTAAATATGTGAATTATTGCTAATAATATATTTGCTTTATGTGTTTGGTTTCAGATTTTTGTGCTTCAATCCATTGGATATTTCTTGTAGGCTATATATCTTGATTTCTTGTGTTTTTGGAGGTATGCCGAGTATGAGTGAAGTGGAGATTTGCTGAAGGTGAAAGCTTTGATGCATTTACATAGATGAAGACAGAAAAACTTTGGCATCTTGGCATGGGTGATATGCAGATCTTGCCCGGGTCTCGCCACCGACCTCCCATGAAGAAGCCAATCTGGATTGTAGTCTTGGTTTTATTCGTGTCCGTGTTTCTAATATGTGCTTATGTTTACCCACCAAAAAACAGTTTGGGTTGCTATGTCTTTTCTTCTAGTCGGTGCAATGGTATTGCTGATTGGCTTCCACCTGTTACTGCAAGGGTATACACCGATGATGAGATCGCATCGCATGTTGTTATGAAGGATATTTTGAATACCCCACCAGTACTTTCAAAGAATCCAAAAGTCGCCTTCATGTTTTTGACCCCTGGTTCTCTACCATTTGAAAATTTGTGGGATAAGTTTTTCCAAGTAAGGATTCATTACCTATCTATTGTGTCAGTTATTATTAATGTCGTTTAATTACTTAGTAGATGTATTGTATCGGTTGGTGTGAATATATATTACTTTTGTCAGTAATATCTTATTAAATAAATACTTACTGAATGAGTTGAGCATGGCAATTCTCCGAGGACAAGGATTATGTCTAGCTTGAACAAGGGTTAGGATGTTTAAAGCTCTTGTTTCTCATTTACTGAGTAGACTGATTTATTATCCTTTTTAAAATATATCATATTTCTAAGACATATAATTATGGAGAAGATAACAGATTTAATAACGTAATTGATATTTTTCTATAATTTCGAACATTATGAAAAATGGCTTGTTCTGCACTCGAATGACACTAGGAGCTGTATCTGATGATTCTTATTTTAAAAGGACATCAGGTTTTCTGCTTGTTGATTCTTATTATAGAAGTGCATCATCAGGTTGTTGCAACTACTTGAAAAATTGCTCGTGTTCCTTCCCCTATTAGATAAGAGATGTTCTTTGGATGCTTAATTTATTGAAAGTATTATATAGGTTTGGTTTTTGAGCCTTAAAATATCAATTTGTGTGAACAGACAGCACAAGATGTGGAATGTTTTACTCATAAATTCTTGATAAATGTATTGTAGAATGATTTTAGTTTTGTATTTGTAATTTCATTGGTTCGTTGTCTTTATTTCTGAATGAGGTTGTTTTTTTCTTGTGTATTTACATGGAGAATGCTCTTTCTTTTCTGGCAGGGTCACGAAGGCAAGTTCTCTGTTTATGTGCATGCATCTAAGACTAAACCAGTTCACGAGAGCCGCTATTTTGTTAATCGGGACATCCGTAGTGGTCAGGTGCATTACCTGTCTTCTAATTGTTCAGTTTATGAAAATTGTTTCATCTATATGTTTATGCTCTGAGCGAAAATCATTATTTTAATGTAGTCGACGTTTTCTTTTTCCTATTGAAATTCAGTTTTACTTATATCCTTTTTAGATAAAATTAAATGTATGCGACTTTTCCTTAGTCCTTACTTTTTTCTGAAGTAACGTAACATCAAATTGAACCTCCCACTTTAGAGGACCCAAATATATTTGAAACCAAAACCTCCTTTGAACTTGTGATTTTCCTTAGGGAAGTAGAGTTATTATTGACTTGAGATCATGTGTTGACATGTGTGTTTGGGTAAACAACTTAATTAATCGTTTATTCAATGTGATTTATTGAAAGAAGCTATAAAGAGCTTATTTTCATAAGCTTCTCTGTTAAGCTTATTGAAACTAGCTAAAAAGAGCTTACAGGAAGGTCATCAACTAACTTTACAACCCTATGCAAATAAGATGTTCTCGTAAGCCCAAATATGCTTTCTGTAAACTCTTGCGAACGGCCCCCGTGACGTTCTAGTAAGCTCTATGTCAACCTGTCCATCTGGGATGCCAATATTTTTCATTGGTAACTTAAGAACCCATTTTGACCCATGTAGTTTATTTTTGAGAATGTTTCAGCGATGTTTGCTGTTTTCATTACTTAGTTTTACCCCCAAATGATTTTTCAATGTATTTTCAAGTCCAATTACTTGTTTCAGATAGTAGCAAGTGTAATTATCAGTTGTGTCCAATGATCTGTGGTTTCTAGTGAACGGCTCTAATAATCATCTGATGTAGGTGGTGTGGGGGAAAATTTCTATGGTGTCAGCTGAGAGGCGGCTACTAGCAAATGCCTTACAAGATCCCGATAACGATCACTTTGTTTTACTTTCTGATAGGTAAGTGGGCTCAGGTGATTACTTTTATTCCTGTTGTTACTGCTGAGTATCTAGATTTTTTTGATCCTTTTCTATTGGTTTTGCAGCTGTGTGCCACTGTATAACTTTGACTATATTTTCGATTATCTGATGCATACAAATATCAGCTTTGTGGACTGGTATGTAATGCTTTGCACTGTGCATATCAATGCATTTTATTCATTTGGTGTCCTTCACTAATGCACCCTTGCTTTTTTCTTATTAGCTTTAAGGATCCCGGTCCTCATGGCAATGGTAGGTATTCAGAACACATGTTACCCGAAGTTGAAATGAAGAACTTTAGAAAGGGAGCACAGGTATATATTTTTGCTTATATCGTGTTGCTGCTTGCTGAGAATCAATATTTTATGAAGAAACTTTAGTTGCTTATCTTGCACAAGGAATGTAAAATTTGAACATAGTATTTAGGGTACTTTATTTTTCAATTATCCTTTTCACCGAATACCATTTGATAAATGGAGGTGACCTTGATTTATTTCAATAGGCTCTTACTAGAATATCAATCACGACAAATGATAGTACTCGAGTCTTTTATCATCTTAAAAATATATGTGCAATGGTATTGCTGATTGGCTTCCTTTTACTGTCGTATATTACAATCTGCATGGTATTGTGATTCAATATCACCACACCTATTTGGAGGCACATAATCGTTTTTATATAGTAATAATGTGTAGTTCATTTAAGTATGTCATCCATTTAGATGTCTCTGATTCATTGTTAAACTCTTTATGCAGTGGTTTTCTTTGAAGCGGCAGCATGCTCTTATGGTTATGGCTGACAACCTATATTACTCAACTTTTCGGGCTCACTGTCAGGTGGAGCTTTTAAATATTGTTTCCATTAAAAGTTAAAGTAAATTTATTTTATTTATCATTTTTGAATATTTTATTAATTTTATTAAGATTCGTGTTTAATCATAATAAGCTTGCTTTTAAAGTCATCAAACCAGGGAAATATACTATTTTGTTTTTAGGCTCGACATTCTGGCTTGCTGATTATGCGCCTTTTGCATATGGTTTCTCAAATAATTTCTTATGCAAGATATGTATCCTACATTTAATTACCCGTAATGAAATATTTCACTTTTTTTGTCCAAATATATATTGAAAACTTCATGGAAGGTATAAATGGAAACTGTTAGCTTTATTCCTTTTCAGTTTTCACCCCTTACAAAGGCATAAGCATTGGTTGTACCACACTTTTATAGAGATGAAAATATGAGGATTGTGTGCTAGGACCAGCAAGCATTATTTTGATTCCTCAATCTTTGTTAAAATTAAAATTTCAGACCTTCTGTAATTTTACTTCCCTTGAAGGCCAAATGTTAATTTTTTTTCTTTATATATGAATATTAAGGGTATATGGATTCATCAGAAAAACCCAGTATTTTGTTTCTAACTATATTTAAAATAGGGAAAAGTTCAGTATATTGAAAATACTATGAATACCAACATTTTACATTCACTTCCTACTTTTGAGATTTTGTAATTGTAAATTATTTATGCAGTTTTCAAATTTTGACAAATTTTCATGTTGTATTATCTTATTACTTTAATAGAACTGCTTTTATTCTCGTGAAGAAAATCCATCGTCACATGTGTGTCTTCTAGTGATATTCATAGTGTTAAATTCTAGATATGCATTGGCACCTCTGCTGTCCAAAATAGGAAAAAAAACACCTTATTGGTGTGTGTGTATATATATATATATCTGGTCAACTGTCTCGGGGAGTATGAATATTATAATTTTAAACTTTATAAAGTTGTTCAATTATTAAGGAATATTCTTGATATTGCAGCCGGGTTTGCATGGGAAAAATTGCATTGCTGATGAGCATTACTTACCCACATTCTTCCATGTGAGTTTCAATTGCAGTACAGTTTCTGTTTTGTCAGTTTTAAACTGTCAAGTGTCAACTAAATGACTTGCGTTTGTGTTTTAGATTGTCGACCCAGGTGGAATCGCGAACTGGTCAGTAACTCATGTTGACTGGTCTGAGAGAAAATGGCATCCCAAATCATATAGGACAGAGGATGTTACATATGAGCTTTTGAAGAATATTACGGTAGAGTGCTACTATAACTTATACATTGAATTCTATGCATTCTTGAGTACTAGAAGAGGCTCCCGATGATGTGTGTAAAGAGAAAATTTAATCTTAATTTAGGTACGAATGACAGCATTCTCTCATTTTTAACAATCACCAAAGTCATTTTTCACGAGGTAGGTTTGGCTACGTGGATCAAGCAATGCCATTTTTTTCTATCACAAACCATATCTTGGGAAATGCAATTTACCTCTAAGTTTTCCTTTTAAATTGTTTACCATATAATTTCCTTGTTCTCTCTACCTCAACTATTGCACTACCCCCCATTTCATCTGAATCTAAAGGATTTCTCACTCGGTGTATCATTTAAGGCGAGATAATCATCTTTTCCTCAACAAGTGCTACCCTTGCTCTCATTTTAATGCATTCATTCATATTCCTATCATCTCTTGCATTTCACTCTTTCAGTGTAACATCTTCATCTCCACAACACGGAACTCATGCTCTTGTAGGCTCTTCACTGCCCCAATTAGTACCATTCAACCTAGATTTACCGCCTAATATTCGGTACTATAAAGTATTGCATGCCTGAAAAATGAATGTAAATATTTGAATGGAAACAGCTTAAAAGACACTTTGGTAAGAATCAGGAGTGTAAGTACTGGGCCTTGTCTTTATGCATTGTGGGAATAAAATGGACGAATATCTTTCGTACTTTTAGCCTTGTCTTTTCAATTTGTTTTCAAGCCGAGCTTCATCGATATTCATGATTACTCTGCTATTTTTTGCAGTCCATTGATGTTAGTGTGCATGTCACCAGTGATGAGAAGGTATGCTTTCTGAGAGCTCTCTTGATTCCGATTTACCGAAACATGCATTATGCAACTTGACAAATTGTCATGTTACTGCTACAGAAAGAAATACAAAGATGGCCTTGCTTATGGAATGGAATTCAGAAGCCATGTTACCTATTTGCTAGGAAATTCACTCCTGCAACAATGGACAATCTCTTGCAGCTTTTTTCCAATTATTCAACACCTTGAGCCAGTAATTTTTGATCGATTCCTTGGCTGGATCAGTTATCGCTCGTTCCTCGTACTGGTTTCTCATGTTGCATGAGAATTGTAAATGGCAGCCTCATGAGACTTGATCACCTACCAGCTGCAGATGCAAGGTGAACTACCGGCACCGGTACTGCAGTTAACCGGGCGGCTTAATACGTGGATAGGGGCAATAGAATCTTTTGTTGCTTCCTTGAGGATGTATAGCTTGACTTGTCCAACCCCACCTACTTAAATTTTGGTTCAGTTTTCTAATCATAGCTCATTTTGTTATGGTTGTTTATCATTGTAGAACTTGCAATTTGTTTAGTGTAAAATAGAACACCTTACTAATCTAAAGTTCAAATTAGAGTAGTGCTTATAACCTTCTTATCAAACAAGCACACCAACATGAACAATATCATATGCTTATCAAGCTCCTTTCCGAATCCAAAGCACCTTTGAAGGTCACTACATTTGTATCGATATTTTTTCGGGACAAATTATCGATTATAGAAGCATCAAAGGTGTAGACAACATTGGATTGGGCAAGTTTTTTCCAATCATCATTAATACCTTTTAAATTTGTAATAAGTCTTATAATCTTTGTTTCCTCTCTACCCCTTGTATGTATTTAATAATAGAGTAAATTACACTGACACCCCTGAGTTTTAGTGAAATTACGCAAACCATCCTTCACTTTTTTTAACTTATACAAACCTCCCCTAGTTTTGTACTTTCATTACACTGAGCACCCCTGTATAAGAAATTAGTATAATTTTTTAAACGAAAAATATGATAAATGCAATTAAGTTAAACAAAACATGATATATTGTGTAGACAAATCTAAATAATATACAAATCAATGTATCTTTATTTATTTTTTGTTACAAAATGCATCAGCAATTATAAAGAAATATTGTTTAAATCACTCTTATAATGTAGTGTAACGAACCAAAAATAATAAAGATACATTGATTTGTATATTATTTAAACTTGTCTACACAATATATCAAATTTTATTTAACTTAATTGCATTTATCACATTTTTTGTTTAAAAATTACACTTATTTCTTATACAGGGGTGGTCAGTGTAATGAAAGTACAAAACTATGGGAGGTTTGTGTAAGTTTAGAAAAGTGAAGGGAAAGTGAAGGGTGGTTTGTGTAATTTCACTAAAACTCAGGGGGTGTCAGTGTAATTTACTCTTAATAATATTATATTTTTCTGATAAAAAATATATAAATAAAAGTTTTCCAATACATTAAAAAAGGTATAATGAAAAAAAAAATATAAGTTGTTTTAAAATTTAATATATTAGTCAATTATAGATATTCCTACCTTATAGGGAAGAATCTAATTCCTTATTTGGATGGATGAGTAGTTCTCCTAGTAATTATTACTTGTGAATCAATATATTCAAAATTTAAATACAAAACTTAAAAAGGATAAACAAACTATCCAATTTAACTAAATCATAATTAAAATTTGTTTCCATTTTATTATTATCAATCTTTGATCGGATTTTATTATTATCAATCAATTATACTATGAAGCATCAACATGAAGAGTTAATACACTTAAAGAAACAAAAAATAAATTACTATCAATTATAAATGTTTTTGTACTCAATTTATCTGAAACATAAAGACAATCACTTATGTTTTACTAAACGCATTTCTCATCATAATATAGATAGAGATCAATGAAATATTAATTGATTACCCATAATCACATTGCCAAAATCAATTGATTCTAATTTTTCATTTTACTTATCAAATCAGAATAAATTATTTATGATTATCCATATACTTTGTTTTTGTTCTTAACTAAAGTATTCTCTAACTACTCTATTCTTGATAGGGTCTTGCACTAATTTGACTATGTCATACCATTTGATTTGTTAACATCTTTCATATATATATTTCCAACAAATTTCTCTACACAAATCTCCTAATAAGAAAATGAAGATCTTTTTAAGATCACAAATTAATTATATTAGCATTACTTTTTTTTTGTATAACCAATGATACCTCTAACGTAATGACTTGTTATATGTAAATCTTATTAATTCAATATTTGAAGAAAAGAGAAAGAAACAAATACAATCATGCTTATTAATAATTAATAATAATACATAAAAAGAATAACATACTCTCATTCACCATAAACTCACAAAACCCTACACCATGATTGTATTTGTTAACACACTTTGTATTGCAAGAGCCATAAATGCAATGAAAATCAATAATAGAGCACAATCCAACTTCACTGCTGCATTTTTCTTCACAACACTTCTCTTACAACCATCACTATAAACACAAGTGCATAAATTGAAGCCACAAGATCCTGCACCATCACTGTGCATGGCTTTACACTTTTTGTTACATTCACCAGCTGGACCACATGCACCTAAAGAATCCATGCATATAAGTTCATTATTTGATGCTTCCACTGCCACTAGCATCATACTACCACCTGATACATCATAACCAAAAGTTTGATATCATTTGCATTAAACAATATAATTACACAACCAACGAGGCGTTAGTCTAGTGATGTAAAGTTCGGCTAGATCCCCAGAATGATCTAAAGGTCAATAATTCGATTTCTGGGAAAGACATGTGTTGGAGATATATTGATTGTACAAAAGAACATTATAATTACACTACTTATTAGAAAAACAAGTGATAATTACCTGCTACAAGTAGAACCACGATGACAAAGAAATGGTAATAGTTTAACGCATGGTTAGCCATGAAGGAAAAACAAAAAAAGATCTGGTTTTGTATTTTATGGTAGGTTAAAAGTATAAAAGGGTTTCTATTTATAGGTCATGACATTAGAGAAAAGAAATCTTAATGTAATGGTACAACAAATCCTATCGATTTAAAATAAGGACACAAATCAAGAAATAATATTTAAATAGGAAATAATTACGGCAAGATTCTTTGAAATATGCTAAATTATTAAAAAATATTTTACACATGTTCTAATACTGAAACCCTATAATTTGTTTTTATCTTGCACTCACATGCTATAGCTATTGCAATTTGTATTTCTTTAAAAATAATTAGGTGATGTTTGTATTTTCTTTAATCATGGTTTGAGAATTTATAATTATATAAGATAATAATTTTAAATTTAAATTCATAAAGTTATTTCTAAATATGATGTTATTATATTTGAGATAATTTTACTTTGTCTATTCTTCTTCAATGTTCAAAAGATATGAGTACAAGGGGGTATCCACCCAATACAAAAGAAAGATCAAGTAAAGATCTTCTTAAAACTTAGTTTAGTACAAACTTTCGGATCCACACACCAATTTGTAAAAGATAAAGAATATGTTTTGACATAATTGGTGAACCAAATCAAAGATCTAGTTTGAATTAAATCAAATAGATGCACATAGCTTGGAGTATTCTCCAAAAAGATCGCTTCATTTCGCATAATCCAAACTGACCAAACACTTGCAAACAAAGTCGCAAGATATAAACAGATGATCAAATAGACTCAACATGATTATTGCAAAAAGTGAAAATGTTATTGTCTATTCTCATAATAATATTCCTTTTAAATAACTCATCCCTTATTGGAAGTCTTATTTTTAGAAGCTTTCAAACAAAACAACAAATATTTGAAGGTATATAGTTAAATGAACATTTTTTAAAACTTTACCTAAATGAGATTATTGTTGATTCAGTTGAGCCAAGTGGGTGGACTTGAACACATAATCACCTGAACCATCTAGCCCCCACCTCCATCTATCTAAAGTATCCACTTTACAAGAATGATGATGAATCAAATCATGCAAATTCCTAGCAAGAGTCTCCTCGATCTCTACTAAACAAGCTTCTCCTCAAAGTAATTCCCCAAAACCACACATCATCATTCCAATGGTCGTTGTCTCTCACCCAAGCATTCTGGTTGTAAGCTAGATTGAAGAATATCGTGCCAAAAATCACCTTGAGAAAAATCATCATTCCAATGGGAAAAATCACCTTGAGACTCTGATTATCCATCCAAATATCGTGTCAAAAACGAGTTTGAAGACCATTCCCAATTTCCTTCCAGACATTATCAAAAAATTATATAACCGCCTCCTTCCCCACTCGGAGATCTTAAATTTCCCAAATCCTTCCACCATCTCGAAGAAAAATTGTTCCTATGTATAACGCAATCAACACCATATTTTGAGTTAATTACCTTAACCTATAAAGGCTCTTTTAATTGAAGTCTATGCTATCTCCATTTCCCAAAAGCCTAATTAAATCGGAGAAGATCTCTAATACCTAGTCCTCCAAGCTCCTTTGTTTGCAGACATCATCCCAAGCCACCCAAGCTACACCTTTTCCACTTCTCTTATTTCCCCAAAGAAATTTTCGTTGCAAGCTAACAATTTTTGCTAAGACTTTTATTAGGGCTTTATAAAGAGAAAGCATATAAGTAGGGATGAGTGATAACACTGAGTTCAGAAGGATTATTCTCCCTCTAAAAGATATATGATTGCATTTGCAAGAAACAAGCCTCTTAGATACCACCTCGATCATGTACTGTCAAGTAGAAAGTCTTCTCGGGTTTTCCCTTACAGAAATGCCCAAGTAAAGAAAGGGCATTCCTTTAAACAATACAAAAAGTTCGTCGCTGCTGGCATAGTCGACTCCGAAGTTCAAACACGAAGCTAACTTCAAACATAAAAGAATTATCTTCATGCACGAAAGGTTTTTATCTGAAAGTTTGCAAACAACAATAGTATCATCTGCAAACCGAAGATCACACACTTTCACGCCATATCCTTCTATTTTGAATCCCTCAAAGGCACCAAGAGATCTAGCTTTTCAAACCAATCCAACAAACCAATCTAGCAAACCTTTCCGCTACCGTAAGAAACACGAAAGGCACCATAAGATCCCCCTAACTAATACCTCTAGAAATATAGAATTGCACCGATGGACTTCCATTAACCAAAACAAGCATGGAGGTTGAGGATAGATAATCATTGATCCATTTCCCCCATTTGGCTGAGAGCCCAAACTGACTAAGCATATTGTCTAGGAAAGTCCAATCCACCGAGTCATAGGCTTTCTCAAAATTAACTTTGAACAAAACACAACATTCCCCCTTCTTTTTTCCCGAATAGATTACCTCATTAATCACCATAGTTGCATCCATAATATATCTATCATGAATAAAGGTCAATTGAGAAGGAGAAATTATTGAACTCATAACTCCTTTGAGTCTACCCGCCAAAATCTTCGCAATAATTTTATACAAGGATCCAACTAGAGAGATCAGCCTATATTGCAACTTCTGTAATGCTAGCTGAGAAGATGCTGATCACCTATTTCTGAATTGTCCTTTTGCCATTTCTCTTTGGCATTGGCTCAGAAGCTCTTTCCTCATCAATATCAACTCATCCTCAATTCATAACCTTCTTTTTAGTTGCTCCTGCAATACTAACTCCCAAGTCAAGGCTGCTATGATTGCTTGTGTGGTTCATACTATAAGTACTATTTGATTTTGCATAAACCAAGCAAGATTTGAAGGAGTGCAAGTGTATATCTCTAAAGCCATAACCAAGATTAAAAGGGAAGCTTCATTATCTGGAAACTCTTCCTCTGTCTCAGATTATCCTTCATTGAATGATTTAATCATCCTTAAGAGCTTTTCTATTGATATCAAGCTCAACAAAGCTCCTCAGATTACTGAAGCTACTTGGTTCCCTCCTTCATTCGGTTGGATAAAGGTGAACACTGATGGGGCTTCTCATGGATCTCCTGGCCACTCAGGTGGTGGGGGAATATTTAGGGACAACAATGGGTTGTTTTTAGCTGGTTTCGCAAATTACTTAGGAATTCAAAATGCTCTCTATGCTGAATTTCATTTAGCTATTCAGGCTGTCAAATTGGCTTTTAAGAGAGGGTGGTTTAATCTTTGATTGGAGTGTGACTCAATGTTGATTCTTGACATCTATGGTGGAAAATCAAAGCCTCCTTGGAAGCTTCTTAATGAGTGGCATAATTGCAAGACTAAGCTCAACTCAATGCATTTCAGAATTTCTCATATTTATAGGGAGGGTAATTCTTGTGCTGATAAATTGACTTCTTTCGGTATAGCTTGTAAAATAAATGTTATTTGGAATTCAATTCCTACATTTCTTGTGGAGAATCACACTAGAAATCGGTTGAGTATGCCCAACTACAGATTCAGAAACGTCTAAATTTGGCATATTGTATATGACTTTATATTAATATATCCGGGTGTATTTACACATTTGTTTTAAAAAAAAAGTATTAATGTTTTCTTTGGAACATATGCTAAGTTGATATAATATAAAAAAGTAATACAAATAATCATTTGAGATAGATTAGATAATTATTTTGTGTTAATGTAACCCCTCACTTTATTAGAAATGAACTAATTTTTGGAGGGTGAATAACTGCTTATTTAACTCTTAGATATTAAACTTTGACATTTGTCCATATACCATATGTAAGGATCTAATTGGGTATCACAGTACTAAATCATATTATTGGTATATATAATAGATAAAATTAATAAAGTGAATAAAAATTATAAGGAAATTGGGGCTCAATCAATTAAATGATTGCTATTATTAAGAATATTATAATTATAATGAGGTTTTTTTGCTTTGTAAATTGTTACTTTAATAGTATAGATATATTTGATTGGTTGTGATAAATATTTCTGTAATAAAGCATATCTCTAATTTGTAACCATTAAAAAAATTTAACGAATCATAAAACATGAAAATGAACAATGTATTTTATTGTGAATATTATAGCTTGGGATATTGAAATAATATAAAATAAATATTATAATTAGTATTTGAAAAAATAAATTGTAAAGCCGTAAAGATATAACAAGTATATTAAATGTGTTCTCCCAATTTTATCTCACATATTTTTGCAACATACTTTGATATATTGATCATTTTTATGATTTTATAGATCAAATAATTATTTCACCCATTTATGGATATTGTAGAAATTTAGAATGGTAAAATATTAGTCAAACTCAAGTATGATTTTTTTAAACAAAAGGTGAAAAACATCCCAGAAAATATTATATATAAGAAGAAGTTGAGTCACATATAGAGAAATCTATAGGCTAGAAGGCCAAGCCTATTCCTAGCATAATCATAGTTGGAATTGAGTTCCAATGAGAGAAAACCTTAGATGCTATTCCATAGTTAACAAGTTTGCTAGCACAAGTGTTACATTCCCTATAAAGATTATGCAGTTCATTGATGTCAAGATTGTTTTGCATTTAATTCAGTTGTTTAAAAGCTTTCAATGATGATTTACCTTTCCAAGTTACCCGTGCATTTGCACGGGACGATATTTTTTGCCGCATGATTAAGAATACATATTACATGTGCATTTATGATTAAGAATATGTATGTTGCTCGTGCATTCGCATGGTTAAAACCATATATGTTACCGGTGCATTCATATTGTTAAAAATTATTAATTATATATAAAATCATACGGTCAAACCATACGGTTTAACTGTTTAAATTGGATAAACTTAATATGGGTCATCTACTGGTTTAACATCTTGCTCGACTTTCTCAACATTGTTTTTTACACATACATAACATGATATAGTTAGTAGTATCCTATTAATCAAAAAAATCATCAATAAATTTATAATTTCATTATTATTTGATTCTAAAATAAGATTAGTATAAAAATAAATATTATTTAACTCTAAAATAGCTACAAACAATATGTTATGATTCATATTATTATTTTAATATTGCTATAGTANNNTTGAGAGATTGACACATGTCATTGAGAGATTGACACATGTCATTGAGAGATTGACACATGTCATTGAGAGATTGACACATGTCATGAGGGACCTTTAGTTTTGATGAGAGGTTGACACATGTCATGAGGGCTTGAGAGATTGACACATGTCATGAGGGAGTTTTTTTTATTATATAGGTAATAGAAGTTGTTACAAATAATAGGATGATAAACTCAAATAATAACTGACATGATAAATATAAACTATAGATAAACTCTAACAAAATGAAACAACTGAATCATAGATAGGATAATGCTTTATCAATCAAAATATATCACCACTAACATATTTCGTCAAAGAGAGGAAAAAAGGCATTACCGAAATAATTGTGGGTAGAAAGATAACTCATTGGTATAATTATTATCGAAATAATCGTTGATAAGAAAATAAACATCATTAACATATATAATTCGTCAATGAGAAAATTGACATCACTAGAATGATCATCGGTGGAAAGAGAACTCAATGATATAATTATCATTAAAATGATTGTCGATGAGAAATAAGTTAGTGCTAATAAAATTCATAACTTGGAGATATGATATAATCAAAATGATCTTTGGTGAGAGGAAAACCCAATATATAATCAAAATGAAGAAAATGCATTATTGTATTGGAGCATGTTTGTATTTGTTTATTTGGATGACTTTTACATGAACTTCAGAATTATTAGGTTGAAGGAAAAAATGAATACTAACGATAAAGTGACAAAACAAAAGGAAATAATTAATAGGAGTTCCAAATTTTCAACATCTCGGTAGTAGAATAATGATTGAGCAGGTCATAAAGAATGAAACTGTTCTGATACCATATAGAAATGTAGAATGATAAAAGATTCATCAAAGTCAAGTATGAACTAATAGTTATTACAAATGATAGGATTATAAACCCAAACAATAACTTACAAACATAATAAACATAAAGTATATATAAATTCAACTATTCATGTATAATACTCTATTAATCCATATATATCTAATATATATTGCATTAATTATTTTTTGTAGATTGCATTAATTATTTATGAATATTACATTAATTATTTTTGTAATAGCCATGAATGCAATGAAAATTAGAGCACAATCCAATTTCACTGCTGCATTTTTTAATGTGATGGGTTACAATTATAATAGCAAGTGCATAAATTGAATTCACAAGATCCTGAACCACCACCATGCTTTATTTGACACCTATCGTTACATTGCCCAGCTGGACCACATGCACCTATATGATCCACGCATGTCTGATGATGATTTTTTGATGCCACTAGCATCATACTCACACCTGATACATCATAACCAAAGTTTGATACCATTATAATTAAATCAACATAACTCTTCTCGTATCAGAAGATAATTTATTTTATCCAATCAGTAAAAATATAACATGTGTACTGTTTTGTTTAGTTTTAGAAATATTTTTATAGAAAATAATGAAATAGGACACATGTCATGATTTCAGTAGCTAAAGGATATAACTTACATTCTTATACCAGAAAATACTTTATTCTCTTAAATCAAACAATATAATTACACTGTTTATTAGAAAAACAAGAGATATTTACCTGCTACAAGTAGAATTATGATGACAATCAAATGGGAATAGTTTAACACACGGTTAGCCATGAGGGAAAAAATATGAAAGGATCTGGTTCTGTATTTTGTTGTAGGTTGGAAGTATACAAGATTTTGCATTTATAGTTCATGTCACGAGACAAAACAAATCCTAATTAAAATTATAAAAATACATTTTACATATATTTAATATAGAAAGTAGTGATATTAATATTATGGGAATGGAGTATCTCCTTGTATAAGGAGATAAGTTATCTCCTCCTGCCAGTGAAATCATGATATGTGTCATGTTTCATCATTTTCAATAAAAATATTTTAAAAAATAAACAAAATAGCACACATGTTACATTTTTACTGGCTAGAGGAGATAAGTTATCTCCTTATATAATGAGATACATTATTCTCTAATATTATATCATTAATTAATTGTACTGGTATTTTAGTAATATGGTTAAATTCGCTCATTAAATTACATTTCAATTTATATATTATTCTAATTTGGATGAACAAACCCGATGAATATTTTATCAATTTATTTTGACTTTTACTCACATCTTTTCAACCACAAATCCTTGAATCTTTATATTTTTTGCCTCACATCCGTATAACATCTTATATCTTCCTCTAACTGTAATTCACATATATTGATGTTATTTTTGCCGATAAAATAAGTTACATATTATAAAATATATAATAAATTTATAATAGTATTGTTTACAATTATTACTCAATTATTGTAATAGTTTAATATTTGATTATATTACAAGCAATTACAAGGTTCAAATTTGAATCGTTAATGTGCTACTTTTAAAAATATGAAATCTTCAAATTTGAATCGTTAATGTGCTACTTTTAAAAATATGAAATCTTCCACGTGCATATCAATTTTGACTGGTACAGTATAATATGGTTAGATCAATATTTTCCATGCACTTTATGGGTACTCAAATTTTCAGGCAAGGGAATTCTTGTATTGATAAGCTTGTCACTTATGGAGTTAGTTCTAAGATTAACTCTTGGTGGAGTAGTATGCCGAATTTTTTGTATGATAAATTTTATAGGAATATGAATTTAGGTTCTGCAATTTGTAAACTTTTGGCGTTCGTTTGTAATCCTTTTCTTTTTAATAAAATCTTGGGTGTGTTAGCACCTTGTTTAAAAAAAAAATCACATCTTACCTATATGGGGACCAATTTATTGGTTTTTTTGGATAAATCATCCAATACAGTACAATGTTTATAAGAATTGAAAACCTATAATTTTATCTTGAATTCATATGCTATAGTTCTTCAAAACTAATTAGATGATGTGTTTTTATTTAATCATGGTTTGAGGATATATAATTATATATAAGATAATAAGTTTAATTTAAATTCATAAAGTCTTTTTTCAATATGATTTTTTTTTGTACTATCAAGAGTATTCTCTAATCCTATGAGTAAGGAATTAATCATTTTCGAAGTAAATGATTGTTTATTCTAACAAGTATCGCTCTAAATAACTTTTTAGTCTTTATGAGAATCATATTTCTAAATAATATTTTATTATATTAGAGATAACTTTACTTTTTATATTGTTTTTAAATATTAAAAAAGTGTCATTAAGTAGTTGCCAGACTAAGTTCTCAAATACAATAAATGCTTAAATAAAAATTCCTAATGGAGTGTATTTTTATTTAAATTTCACATTTTAAAATAAAGGGTTCCTTCCAACCAGAAGAAGACAAAATCATTACTATTCTGACGTGCTTAAGAATTTATTTCATTGTATAAAATTAACTCAATATGATAAGTTAACATTGTATAAAATTAAAGATTGTAACATCTGTATGATATGAATGTAACTTTATATATAATTATTAGATTATTTATTATTTATTTTTTGAAGTATTAATGATGATTAAAAATGAATGAGATATCATAGATTGACATTATATAAATTCTCTTATTTTTTTTTCAAAAATATATATTAAGATCATTTCAATAATTTCAAAATATAATTCCAAGTCATATTAATAATGAAAAAGATATACTTAACGTGCGAGTTAACTCAATATGAGAAGTTATATCATGATGTATTTCCAGAGACGATTAGGTTGTTGTTAGAATTGGACCGGATTAGACGGTCCGATCGGTCTGACCGCTGACCGGACTTGAAAACAGCTCTGGTTTGCTGTCTTAATCGAATGAGAGTTGGACCGTTTTGAACGGAGAAAATTCGACCCGACCGTGTTAAACCCGGTTAAACTGGATTAACCCGGGAAGTAAACCAGACGGTTCACTTAAAAATAAAAAAATGTGACAATGTTCTACTATTTTGTTTTATTATGGTCCAAAAAAGATAAAGGGTATTATTTCAATATAATTATTAATTATATAAATTTTTACATTTATATATAACTATATATTTATAAATAAAAATTATTAATTATGTACAAAATCACCCAGTCATACCGGATGGTTTAACCGTTTAAACTGGTTAAACCTAATACGGGACCTCTGCCGGTTTGACGTCCGACTCGGGTTTCACAACATTAGGTTCAAGTGAGTAACATTATAATATAATGAGTTCCACATCTCATGTTAGATAAGTTATGTCACTGTATGTACCTGTTATCAAGTTGTAATTAGTCAAAATATAGTTAATTATTAATATTTAATAATTTTTTAATTAAATATGTTTCGATCATACATGTAGTAATAACTTATGGGACAATAAATGTGTTTTCATTATAATAGGGCGACTAACTCTCACAATGAGCATCATACTACTCAACCCATGAGTACCCACCAAAATATCCACAATGGATACTTAATGGGTTGGAAGAAGTATTATAATATTCATTCCACGGTTACCCGTATATATATTTTAATTAAATATTTTATAATAATTATTATTATTTTAATATTATATTTTATCAATTTTATAGTTATTTCATAATAAATTTTAGTGATACGACAATAATTATGAAATTATCATATATATTACTATTATTCAAGTAATAATTATTTTTATTCATTGAATATTATAAAACATAATTAAAATTGAAAATTCGTTAATCATCCGCAAATACTTGCTACTCACATTGATATCCACAAAAATTCAAATAATAATAAAACATGAAATGAACAATGTATTTGTTTGAAAATATTACAATTTGGAAAAATATAAAATAAATATTACAACTGGATGCGAAGATGGGTGCAGACTGCAGACCCATAATATGGCACAAATCCCATGAGAAACAATAAATATACATTATTTTTATTAGATAAATGTATTTATGTTTTTGTATATTATTATTAATGACTAAATTTTAATTAAAATTAAATATGTAATATATTGTCAAAATTTTATTGGTTGTTTCTACATACTTACATCTCAACATAAATCTTTCTCTTTTCATCATTGATAGTATCATTTTATAACTTCTCCATTTATTATACTGATTTTTTATTAAAAAATTAAAAGGTTAATTTATTATTATATATTATCAGAATTAATAAATTGACTAAAATAAAAGTTTATTTATTATGGTATAAAAATAAATAGAATAATTAATTGAATCTCATATTTGATTGGGAATATTATACTTTGGAATGTTGACTTAATATAAAATAAATATTACAACTAGTATTTTAAATAATAAATTATAAACATGTAAAAATACTTAATGTAATGATCCAATTTTGTCTCACACATTTTTGTAAAGAACCGTTTAATTATGGGCATGCTGATCATTTTTGTGACTTTACACATAAAATAGTTATTTCACCCATTATTGATTATTATAACTTTTGGGATTTTATTGAGTACAAATAATGTTTTGTCCAAAAATAATATTCCAGCCATATTACCTTTATTAGAGTCAATTATTTTAAGTTTACCTATTTGTGAGTATTAGAACAATATTTATGCTTTGTAAAAATATTAAAATATTTTTGTCATGAAAAGCATATTTTTAGATATATCGAAACAAACTTTATCCTCATTCAAATATTTAAATCCTAATCAAAGTCATAAAGTGAATTAAGCATTTGCAATTTCATTTTGAATACTTTAAATTTTAAATTTTGTATGGATTTAATTCCTCCTTTTCGGTTAAATACTAGATCTACACTTAGGAATAAGTTAAACTCAATTTCAGTATCTCCCAAAACATTTAGATTTATCATTATATATCTTTTTGCAGTTTAAAAATAATAAACACTATTTATACCAAATTTAGGAAAATACAGTCTTTGAATCAAAGTTATGAATTCAAGAGTCAATTACACATTAGATCATGTAATAACAATTCATTCGCTCATATTGAAATGGTATCATCGCAAATTACATGGACTTCATACCCTTAATTAATTTCTAAATCAAAATATTTTCTTTAATTTTGCGTCAACAAAAGTTTATCTTGTTTCTATGTATTCGTAAATATAATAGGATATCAAAACAATGTAATTCAGAATGATATGAGTTACATTATTTGGGGTATGTTAGATTATTTCGTGTTAATGCAACCCCTCAACTTATAAAAAATAAACTAATTTATCCATGATATACGTCTGTTTCTCACAGTAATCGTCACTCTCACATATATAACTTTGATAGGTGTCCTTGTAAGGATATAGTTGAGCATCACAGTCGTAAACCATATTCTTGGTATATATAATAGATAATTTGAAAGTAATAGTGAATAAAAATTATAAGGAGATTGTATATTAGGCATAATCAATCAAATAATTGATATTATTAAGAATACTATAATTATAATACAGGTTTGTTGCTTTTTAAATTGTTATTACAAAAGTATAGATATATTTGATTGGTTGTGATAAATATTTCTGGTAATAAAACTTAGAGCATGTCTCTAATTTGTAATCATTAAAGAAAATTAAACTAATAATAATATATGAAAATGAAGAAAGTATTTGATTGTGAATATTAAAATTTGGAATATTGAAATTGTGATGCCTCGAAAATTACTCCAAAAAAATCTTGCTCAAAAATTGGTAATTTTTTTTTTAAAAATAATGATGCCATATAAAATTTATTTCCTTATATTCGTTTCATTTTTGGAACATCACTTTAAGTAACATACAATGCGGAAAATCAAAATCACCATTACCTAAAGGTAATAAAAATATAACTCAATATGACTTTGAATCACACTTCATTAGAATATTAGGAAATGTTGGTACGAAGTACAAGGCGGAATCCTAATCGTCGCCCAAATAAAACTACTCGCAAAATAAATGCCCTACACAAGTACACTAATCAAAAAGCACAAGGGCCGGTGTAGGTATAACCGTTTTCCTCAATCCTCCATGCCCCCTCCTGGGACATCGACAAGCGGTAACTCAGAATCCTGGCAGAATGATCCATCTTACAAAATGCGAATAGAAGAAAAATAGAAAGAAAATGGAGTAAAACATCTAATGAATATCATTGACGGCGTGGAATTACACAGAATATTACATCCAGACAGACATGCATAATAACATAATATATACATCACATAAAAAAATGCACAATGATGAATGATGTTATAATATCAGATTATGAGGATCAAAGTCCACAATCTAATGTATGAATTATATGCTTGTTTCATCCATCTTTTCACCAATATCCTCCCAATATACTATTCGGAAATAACCAAGAGTACAGGTCCCATAACAAGCCGATTTGAACGCACCAAAATTATTCCTCGCAAGGATATATGATCGATCTGTTCCGAAGAACTGTCCATTTCAGGACGGTGTCATATCAAACACTTTCTGGGCACCCCTCTCATTGTTCTTGATTGCAAAGAGGGGTTGTTAGAGATCGTCTAGTTTGCACTGTGAGAACTATTTGATCCAATAGAATACCTCATCCAGGAATACAAGGGACTCGTCTCACCTAGACTCACCCTCAAGACTTTGCTGACGAACCACCGCCATCGTCGTCCCTCTCAACATCTTGGGGCTCGTTCGTCTCCCGTAAATTTCCTCTCCACCCCTTCATTATCCATAGTGAGTATGCACACCAACCGAAGTTAGCCGATTAAATATTTTAATCATTATTTTATATGATCGGCCCAACCTAAGACATCTCCCAGAGGAATGCTTCTTGTGGGACCCGATCTTACGTCAACACGTAAATAGAGGAATAACATCCCTACCACTATGAACCATCACTGAATCACCCTGGACGACCAT
>NC_032022.1:1883517-1884181 GCF_001865875.1 Lupinus angustifolius
TACTAAAACTAACCTTTTAAAATAAGATCATTAAGCTAGACTTATCATTTTTAAATTAAGTCAATTTAAACAAAATCAATACCTTTAAATCAATACTTTTTAAGTAAATCTTACCATTTTAAAAAGTAAGTTCACTTAACTAAGATTCAACATTTTTAAATCATTTTACCATCTAAGACTTCATAACACTTTAAGTTTATAAAGTCAAGACTTTTTGATAAATCTCATTATTTCAAGTATACTACTAAAACAAATTTTCATGAACATCTTAACACCTCCTAATTTTTTGGGAAAAAACCTCAAAGGTTAGTAAGTGTTAATTTCATAGTCACGAAAAAGAATGACTCTTAATTTAATATTTTACACTAAGCATCTTTTAAAGTAAGTTAACTAAAACAACTTTAAAGTAAGTTAACTAAAACAAATACAACAAATTTTCATGAACATCTTAAGACCTCCTAAGTTTTTAGGAAAAACCTCAAGGGTCAGTAAGTGTTAATTTCATAGTCATGAAAATAAATCCTAAGATAAGACTTTCTACTAGTTTAATATTCAAAACTTCATAACACTTTAAGTTTATGAAGTCAAGAATAAATCATCTTTTATCCTAAATCATTATTTTAACTTGGAAATCAAAGAGTAAAATATGCTAAACCATTTTTAA
>NC_032022.1:1884281-1884883 GCF_001865875.1 Lupinus angustifolius
CAAACTTTTTCCTAAACACATTAAAGGTTCATTTGATGTTAAAATCATCACCTTTTAACATATTCAAATACTAACAATAATTTCTAATATTTCCCAACAAATAACTCATCTAACCTGTCCAAAGATATAGTTTTTCCATCTAAGAACAAGGAAGAAATTTCACGATTTACAAAGGTCAAAAACTATATAAAGGTTCATATGATTTTGTTATCACCCCCTTTAGTTATGCCTTCATAAAATACTTAAAGAACAAATATAAACTCTGCTTTATGAACAACATAATAAAATCTCATAACTTTCTATGAAGTATGAGAAGAAGATGAAGAATAAAAATAAAAATAAAAGACTACTTTAGTTTGTATAGGAAATTTTAGTGTAAAAATCAGAGAATGGGGTAAGGTATTTATAGGAGAGCATCACCCTCATCAAATCATAAAATTTAATGCAAGATAAGTAGATTTAGACTAGCCTAAGTGATGTGTCTAATGGTGGTGGAGTGAGAGGATTTGTTGAGTGATTTAGGCGATTTTGGTGGTAGTAAATCAAGGCATTAATGAGTGAAATCTATAAGATTTAGTAGGTAGATTTTGTGAAGTGACTCA
>NC_032022.1:1884983-1886095 GCF_001865875.1 Lupinus angustifolius
TTAGACTAGCATAGGTGATGTGTCTAGTGGTGGTGGAGTGAGAGGATTTGTTGAGTGATTTAGGCGATTTTGGTGGTAGTAAATCAAGGCATTAATGAGTGAAATCTATAAGATTTAGTAGGTAGATTTTGTGAAGTGACTCATGCGACGCGATGACTTTGGCGAAACGTGCGCGATTAAAATCATGCTCGATTGTTGTCGGCCAATATTCGAGTAGCCAAAAATGATAGTCCAATTTTACTTTACGGTTGGAACTTCAAATTTCGACATTCAGAGTGAAAATATTTTAGAAAATAGTTATGGACCAAATCAGGGTCTATATTGACTTGAAATGTGATTACGAAGCCAACGGCTCAATCGGAATTCGATTCTGAGTTACGGAAATCAAAAACTACTTTTTGAGCCGTACCGGGTGAGATCTGGCCTCGACAGCGGTCCGAAACCGACTAGCTCCAAAAATCATGAAACTTTATTAACAAATTGGAAATAGAATTACAAGACTAAAACTCAACTAGAGTTTCGGTTAATTCTTTACCGAAATTCCCAGAAATTCATTTTCGAAAATATAATTAATAAAAATATTAATAAAATCTTATAATTCAAAATCGTAAAATTCGCGGTGTTACAGAAATAACATAAAATAAATATTAGAACTAATATTGTAAAAACCCATAAGAAATATAATCTATATACCAAATCTTATAATTTAAATTGTTACTACAATAGTATAGATATATTTGATTGGTTGTGATAAATATTTCT
The DNA here is from genome assembly GCF_001865875.1 of Lupinus angustifolius. Taxonomy (NCBI): domain Eukaryota; kingdom Viridiplantae; phylum Streptophyta; class Magnoliopsida; order Fabales; family Fabaceae; genus Lupinus; species Lupinus angustifolius. Next base: position 1,885,746 of record NC_032022.1, read on the forward strand.
CGGTAATAAGGCTTAGAGCATGTCTCTAATTTGTAATCATTAAATAAAATGAAACTAATAATCTATTAACAATATAATAAAAAAAACTCCCTCATGCCTCATGTTACATGTCACTTTCTCCTTTTCTCATGCCACATATCACTTTCTCATTCCCCCATGCCACATGTCACTTTCTCCTTACATTTTTTCCTTCACGACACATGTCACCTCCTCCTCACATATTTTTCTTCATATTTTTTATATATTATATATTTTATAATATTAATTAGTGATTGGTTCATGTCGCTATCCCACTAAAATTGAGTGTTTACAACATCTATGTTTTGTTATGTTAAAAAGTAATAGTCATT
>NC_032022.1:1886195-1886537 GCF_001865875.1 Lupinus angustifolius
GTCACATGTATTTAATTACTATCATTATATTATTTAATTAAAAGATAACAATGGTATATATATTCATGAAAAATATATGTATTTTAATTAGTAATATAACAAATCAATTATTAGACTCTTTTTATTATTTTGATTAAATTTATCATAAAAAATATCTGTCATATCCTAACTTAGTGTGTTCTATGATTATTAGCTAAAACATAACAAAATAAATAACATTTAATTATACATTATTTGAATGCTAAAAATATATTCAAATATTTATACACAATGAACATTAATCTAAAATAAAACATAAGCATTTAAGAGATATGCTTAAAAATCATTATGACTTTATATGAT
>NC_032022.1:1886637-1908898 GCF_001865875.1 Lupinus angustifolius
TTTCTATAATCACACTTTCAACAAATAAATGCTTATACAAACGCATTTATAATTGTTAATATTCTACATATACACTCAAAAATCAATATTAATATTGCACCTATATGAATGGGAAATATAATGTTTCAATACATGATTTATTGATATTATAAAATATATGTATATTATATTTGCATTATGAATAAATAAAGAAGCGACCCGTGCAAGTGCACGGGTACATTGCTAGTAATATATGAAAATGAACAATGTATTTGATTGTGAATATTAAAATTTGGAATATTGAAATAACATAAAATAAATATTAGAACTACTATTTTAAAAACCCATAAGAAATATAATCTATATACCAAATGTGATCATCCAATTTTGTCTCACACATTTTGGCAAAAACTGTTTAAATATAAAATACAAAGTTTAATAATAAAAAATAGAAAAGGCATATTGATAAATTTTGTGACTTTATAGATCAAATAATTATTTAACTCCTTTATGGATATTACATTAATGATTTTGTAGTGCTATAGCCATAAACTTCACTGCTGCATTTTTACTACAGGTGGCTTACAATCTTTTTGGTAAACGCAAGTGCATAAATTAAATTCACAAGATCCTGAACCATCACTATGCCTTGCTTTACAGTCTTGGTTACATAGTCCTTGTGGTCCACATGCACCTAAGTATTCCGTGCATATATAAGTAACTTCCTTCGGAGTAACACAATTTGTGAGATATGGACCTACATATTTCATACATAAAAAAAGTTATTTATTAGTCAAAGTTATATATACCATTTGAACTTCAGCATCACTATATGTTAAATCAAACAATATAATTACAATGGTTGTTAGAAAAACAAGTGATAATTACCTGCTACAAGTAGAACCACGATGACAAACAAATGAGAATAGTTTAACGCACGGTTAGCCATGAGGGAGACAAAATACAAAAAGATCTGGTTCTGTATTTTATGGTGGGTTGGAAGTGTAAAAGGTTGTCTATTTATAATTCATGTCCGGAGACAAAACAAATCCTAATGTAATGGTATAACAAATCCTAATCAATTTAAAATAAGGAAACAAATCAAGAAATAATATATAAATAGGAAATAATTACAGCAAGATTCTTTGAAATATGCTAAATTATTAAAAAATATTTTACACATGTTCTAATACTGAAACCCTATAATTTGTTTTTATCTTGCACTCAATATGATATAGCTATTTCTATTTATAAGGAAAAAGTGTATTAATAATATCAATACAAAGGGTGTCCACTCAATACAAAAGAAAGATCAAGTAAAGATCTTCTTAAAACTTAGTTTAATACAAATTTTCAGATCCATACACCAATTTGTAAAAGATAAAGAAGATGTTTTGACACAGTAGAACATAATGTACGTTACATACACACTTCCAATTACAAGACTCGAACGCTCATTTCTTGGAACCCAAAGAACTTCGTCACCCTTGGTTTGACCTTTCCCAAAACCGCCTCCTAAGAAAACCTTTCTTACGCAATTCAGCCCCAGCCAAGGTATCGCTCTTTATCCCAAGACCTCCAAGTCTTTGTGAAGAGCACCTTACCTAATGCAGCTAGGATTTTCCCAATCCTTGAATAACAATGCTTTGATTTATTAATGAGTACTTAATACTCAGATATTACAATAAAGATCAAAGCCTAAAACCTAAGCAAGAACTCACAAGACATCCTAGTCTAATATGAATGTTCATGCATGAGGTTTTTGAAAATATGCAATCATAAAAAAAACTATCTCTTTTTCTTTTCAAGAAACACAAGAATGATGCAAGAAAGCTCTTTAAAGAATCATACAATATGAATATGAAAACTAAAGCATTAACATGATCTAATCTTTCTCCTAATTCAACATGCAATATTTTCTCCTAGATATAACAGTGAGTATCTCGAAAATATGCAGAGAGAATGATGTAAAAATGTATGGATTATTGTGCCACATATGCTGAGATTTCAGTTTAAATAGAAAACTGTCAAAAGTCTCAGTTAATCGATTAAATACCCATTTAATCGATTAATGGGTTGTTTGAAAATAATTGTTTTCAACTGTTTTTAGTTTTTCAGTTTTCTCTTGAAACTGCAATTTTGTGCCCTTCTGTTATCGATTAACGGGTTACCTTAATCGATTAAACAATGTAAAATTAGCTTGTTAATGCAAAGTAAACTACCTATATGATATATGTTAATGCAATACATGATTTCCAAAATATAATACCTTTAATGCAAAAAATCAATGTATTCAAATGCATGAACCCACTTATCATATATTTCGAGAAGATGTCTCATTTTAGTGGATTAATTACTTTATTAAGTCTTATGAGACTCACACCTAGGTTTACCTAACCTAGACTCAATATCTATGGCAAGCCACTTAGACTTCTAAAAAGATAATAAAGAATTATAGCCTAAGTTTAATAAGCCACCACTTGAGCCATCGACATGTTGATTGTTGAGTCATCTTCAAGATTTTGTTAGGTATCAGTGGCCTAGGAACACGTAGAGGGGGGGGGGTGTTGAATAGGTGTAGCGGTTATCAATCACCGCTTCTTGCACCAAAACCCAATTTCTGGAAACAACCTAGTTAATCGATTAACATCCAGTCTTAATCGATTGACTCGTGCACAAAATAGAATGATCAGAGAGGCAGATTGCACAGTTATTTAAAAACAATTGAACAGAGATAATACAAATATTTTTAACCAACAAACAATTAGCATATGACAGTAAACAAATATCCAAAATATTAGTCACAGATTCAATTTATAACAGCAAGAAACTAAAAGAAGATTCAGAGAGAAAAAGAGTGCACGAGTGGATTTTTATCCTGGTTCGTTTGTGGTCCACTGCAAACTACATCCAGGCCTCCCCTTATGATCTAAGGAGATTTTCTTCTTCACAATATTGATTTAAAGTATGAATACACACCAATTCAATTACAAGTACATATGACGCTTCTTTCTTGAAATCTAGGACCCCTAAATCCTTGGTTTGACTCTACCCTTCGCTTGAGAAAACCTTTCTCGTGAAACAACCTTTAGCCAAGATTCTTGTCCTCAAATCAAGACCTCCTAGCCTTGGTGAAGAACCTCAATCTCTGTGGTGATCTGACACCAAGAGATTAATCCAGAAATACACAAAAAACAGATTAAACAGTAAGGTATACTAAACACAATAATGCTTGGAATATAACAAGAAAAGATCTAAAGACTAACCCACTCACTAGTCACTCAAGCCATCAAGAATCATGTGAGTTAATCAAATAGAAATCATGTAATCTTTCTATCAATCTATATAATGCATGAACATGTGAGCAAGATAAGAATGAGTGTATGAAATATGTAAAAACAATATCCAAGAATTCATAAACTAATTCAGCATAAAAACTCTCTTCCCACACATGCAACTCTCTTGCAAAAATAGTAAGCAAAATGTAAAATGCTCTCTAAAATCAGCCCCATACAATAGAATGTAATGTTATGGTTCTCTGAATGTTGCCTCTTATTTATAGTAAGTAGTTTAGGCAGTTAGATTTGTTGCAAATAGTTAAACGGTTGAAACAGAAATAAGTTATAACAAATAACAGACATGTTACTCGATTAAGGCTACCCATTAATCAATTAACCATGCAACAAAATGACACAGAAAACAGTTGTAACAGAAAGCACTGATTGAACAGAAAAGTAGTTAAGTTAATTGATTAAGTCACCACATTAATCGATTACCTGACACATTAAAGTACACATTTCAAAAGGTAAACTTCTCATACGTTACGCACAACATATATACATGTTCTAACAATTATATTATACCTAATATGCACATATAACATGTATGATTAATACATGAACATACAATTAACTAGATGATATGTCTCATGGATATGATATGACAATTAAGATGGCTTGAGAGACTAGCACCTAGGTTCACCTTACATATACCCACTTATTACGGCACACATCCTAGACTACTTAGAATATTGACTCAATTTATGTCCTAGTCTAGATATGACCAAATGAGCACAAGACATGTTGATTGTTGAGCCATCTTCAAGCTTTAATAGACCATTGTCTTCATCAAAATATAGGCAAAGAATTGTTAGTGCTATCCTTGGCACTTTGCACTTTCAGCTTTAACTAATTCCTTGTCTTCATCAAAACATAGGCAAATGTTGCTAATGCAATCCTTGACACTTTGCACTCTCAGATTGAATAATATGTGAAAAATCACCTTGAGACTTTGATTACCCACCCAAATATCATGCCAAAAAAGAGTTTGAAGACTATTCTCAAATTTCTTCCAGACATTATTTACAAATCAACTGCCTCCTTCCCTATTCGGAGATCCCAGATTTCCCAAATCCTTCCACCATCTTAAAGCAACATTTTTGCTATGTATAATGCAGTCAACGCCATATTTAGAGTTAATCACCTTAACCTAGAAAACCTCTTTTAGTTGAAGTCTATGCCCTCTCCATTTCCCAAAAGCCTAATTAAATCGGAGAAGATCCATAATACCTAGTCCTCCAAGCTCCTTTGTTTGCAGATATCATCCCAAGCCACCTAAGCCACACCTTTACCACCTCTCTTATTCCCCAAAGAAATTTTCATTGCAAGCTAACAATTTTTGCTAAGACTTTTATTGCGGCTTTTTAAAGAGAAATTATATAAGTAGGGATGTGTGATAACACTGGGTTCAAAATGATTATTCTTCCTCCAAAAGAGATATGATTGCATTTACAAGAAACAAACCTCTTAGATACCACCTCGATCATGCACTCCCAAGTATAAAGTCTTCTCGGGTTTGCCCTTACAGAAATGCCCAAGTAAAGAAAGGGCATTCCTTCAAACAATACAAAAAGTTTGTCGCTGCTAGCATAGTCGACTCCGACAACCTTATACCAAATATAGAGTTTCTATTTGAATTAACCTTCAAACATGAAGCTAACTCAAAACATCAAAGAACTGTGTTCATGCACGAAAGGTTTTTATTTGAAAGTTTGCAAACAATAATAGTATCTTCCTCAAACTGAAGATCACACACTTTCACACCACATCTCCTATTTTGAATCCCTCAAAGGCACCAAGAGATCTAGCTTTTCTAACCAACCCAGCAAATCCTTATGCTACCACAAGGAATAGGAAAAGCACCATAAGATCCCCTTGTCTAATACCTCTAGAAATATAGAATTGTGCCGATGGACTTCCATTAACCAAAACAAGCATGAAGGTCGAGGAGAGACAAGCATTGATTCATTTCCTCCATTGGTTGATATCCAAAACCGACTAAGCATATAGTCTAGGAAAGTCCAATCCATCGAGTAATATGCTTTCTCAAAATCAACTTTGAACAAAACACAACATTCTCCATTCTTTTTTCCCGAATGGATTACCTCATTAATCACCATAGTTGCATCCATAATATATTTATCCTGAATAAAGGTCAATTTAGAAGGAGAAATTATTAAACTCATAACTACTTTGAGTCTACATGCCAAAATCTTCGCAATGATTTTATACAAGGATTCAACCAGAGAGATCAACCTGCAGTCCTGGGTTTTGTTCAGATTCTTTGTCTTTGATATCAAAGCAATAAAAGAAGAATTCAAACATTTTGGGAGCTTTCCATTAGCATGGAATTCTTGGATAAAAAGAACAATGTGCTCTTTAACTACCTCCCAAAAATCGTAGAAGAATCTGAAGTTTAAACCATCTGTTCTAGGATTCATATCTCCTGCACAACTCTAAACCGCCATTTTAATCTCCTCCTCGAAAAAATAGCATCCTAGGCATGAAGTTGATTATCACTCAGAGTGTGAAACTCAACCCCATCCAATTTCGGTTTAACCATAGGCCCTGCAGAGAACAAATTTGTAAAGTAATTTTTTATCCAATTCCTCATAATTGAGTCCTCCTCATGCGACAATAAGTTATCCTTCAAACTTTTTGTTTTCCACCAGTCAATCGATAACTCTTTGTATAAAGAAAGTTGATCTGAATATATCATCGAAGTCTCACTCAAAATATCCAGCTCTTGAATATCCATAGACAATTGGCCTAGTTTTGTATCCAAACAACCAAATGTCTCCTTATTCCACGCTTTAGAAACTAGTGCTTCAAAGCTCTAGTTCTGAAGCCAACAATTATTGAACCGAAAAGGAAGTGGTCCCTTCTCCACCTTCCTCTACATTAAGAAATAAAAGGGCATACTGATCATTTTTGTGATTTTACAGATAAAATAGTTATTTCACCCATTATGGATTATTATAACTTTTGGGATTTTATTGAGTACAAATAATGTTTTGTCCAAAAAGAATATTTCAGCCATATTACCTTTAATAGTAAAATATTTTAAGTTTACCTATTTGTGAGTATTAGAATAATATTTATGCTTTATAAAAATATTAAAATATTTTTGTCATAAAAAGTATATTTTTAGATATATCGAAATGAACTTTATCCTCATTCGAATATTTAAATCCTAATCAAAGTCATAAAGTGAATTAAGTATTTGTAATTTCATTTTGAATACTTTAAATTTTAATTTTTTTTTTTATGTATTTAATTAGTGGTGCGTCCTCCTTTTTGGTTAAATACCAGCTTTCAATATCTCCCAAAACATTAGGATTTATTATTATGTTTTTTGCAGTTAAAAAATAATAAATACTATTTAATACCAAATTTTGGAAAATATGGCCTTGAACAAAACTTATGAACTCAAGAGTTAATTACATATTAGATAACGTAATAACACTTTATTTGCCATATTAAAATGGTATCATCGAAAATTATATGGACTTTATACACTTAATTAATTTATTTAATTTCTAAATCAAAATATTTTCTCTATTTTCGCGTCAGCAAAATTTTATCTTGTTTCTACATATTCGTAGATATAATAGGATATCAAGACAATGTAATTCAGAATGAAATGAATTATATTATTCGGGGTATGTTAGATTATTTCGTGTTAATGCAATCCCTCAACTTATAAAAAATGAACTAATTTATTCATGATATATGAATGTTTCTCACAGTAATCATCACTCTAACATATATAACTTGTGATATGTGTGCTTGTAAGGATATAGTTGAGCATCACAGTGGTAAACCATATTCTTGGTATATATAATAGATAATTTGAAAGTAATGGTGCATAAAAATTATAAGGAGATTGTATATTACGCACAATCAATCAAATAATTGATATTATTAAGAATACTATAATTATAATAGAGGTTTGTTGCTTTTTAAATTGTTACTACAATAGTATTAGATATATTTGATTGGTTGTGATAAATATTTCTGGTAATAAAGCTTAGAGCATGTTTCTAATTTGTAATCATTAAAGAAAATTAAACTAATAATAATATATGAAAATGAACAATGTATTTGATTGTGAAATATAAAATTTGGAATATTGAAATAACATAAAATTAATATTAGAACTACAATTTTAAAAACCCATAAGAAATATAACCTATATACCAAATGTGATCATCCAATTTTGTCTCACACATTTTGGCAAAATCTTTTTAAATATAAAATACAAAATTTAATAATAAAATTAAAAAAGGTATATTAATAATTTTGGTGACTTTATAGATCAAATAATTATTTCACTCCTTTATGATATTACATTAATTATTTTTGTAGTGCTATAGCCATCAACTTCACTGCTGCATTTTTACTACTGGTGGCTTACAACCTATTTGATAAACGCAAGTGCATAAATTAAATTCACAAGATCCTGAACCATCACTATGCCTTGCTTTACAGTCTTGGTTACATAGTCCTTGTGGTCCACATGCACCTAAGTATTCCGTGCATACATAAGTAACTCCCATCGGAGTGACACAATTTGTGAGATATGGACCTAAATATTTCATACATAAAAAAAATTAATTATTAAATTTTCAAGTTAAATATATTTTTTCAACTAATCATAAATGATGACAGATTCATTGACACACTTTGTGAGATCAGATGTGCTCTCCTAACAAGCTGATACATCTTAGCCAAAGTTTGATATGCCATTTGAACTTCAGCATCACTATATGTTAAATCAAACCATATAATTACAATGCTTGTTAGAAAAACAAGTGATAATTACCTGCTACAAGTAGAACCACGATGACAAACAAATGGGAATAGTTTAACGCACGGTTAGCCATGAGAGAGACAAAATACAAAAAGATCTGGTTTTGTATTTTGTGGTGTGTTGGAAGTGTAAAAGGTTCTCTATTTATAGTTCATGTCACCAGACAAAAAAAATCCTAATTAAAATTTAAAATTATGAAAATATATTTTACACAAATAGTGATATTAATATTTTATCAGGGAGCGTACTGATATATTAGTACAATGGTTCAACTGATGATTCACTATATAAATCATGTTTTGAATAATTATATATTATTCTAATTGGATAACTAATCCAGGTGATTTTTTATGAATTTGTTTTTATTTTACTTGCATCTTTTACCACAAATCCTTGAATCTTTGTATTTTTCACCTCACATCCGATAAAAATTTATATATTATAAAAATATATAATAAATTTATAGTAATAATTTTATTGTTTACAATATATTACTCAATTATTAATGATCAAATTTGAATCATTAATGTGTTATTTTGACAAATATGAGTTTTTCCATGTGCACATATGTTTTTGACCGGTACTGTACAATGTTTGACCAATATTTTCCATTTTTTCCAGCATTTTTTATTTTAACTATTTTAATTACATCTAGTATAATTATCCTATCTTATTAGTATGGATAGATTCATTGGTTTTTTTGGTTAAACCGTCGGATAAGGTACAATATTTATAAGAACCGAAATCCTATAATGTGTTTTTATTTTGAATTCATATGCTATATTTCTTCAAAATAATTAGATAATGTGTTTTTATTTAATCATGGTTTGAGGATATATAATTATATATAAGATAATAAGTTTAATTTAAATTCATAAAGTTATTTTTAAATATGATTTTTTTGTACTATCAAAAATATTATTTCAACCTGTGAATAAGAAATTAATCATTTTTATGGAAACAATTGTCACTATAAGAAATCAAACATTTTCATCTTTATGTATGAATCATATATCAAAACAAGATATTATTATATTTGAGATAACTTTACTTTTTCTATTCATTTTAAATATTAAAAAGTGTCATTAGTTGCCAGACTAATTTCTCAAATACCATAAATGCTTAAATAAAAATTCTAATGGAATATATTTTTACTTAAATTCCATATGTTGAAAAACATAAGGAGATTCTTAGGAAGTTTAACTCAAGTAAGAATGAAAAATAGATTTCGAAAGATTGAAATAGTTTGTCAATGGTCCAAGTATTCATGTCTTATCTTAACTGGTCACCTAATTAATGAGTTCACGTTTTATAGGAAGAAACAAAATGATCAAAGTAAAATACAAAACAGTGGGGTGACTTTTGTTGCTCGAACTTTACATATGTCAAATACAAAAGATAGAAACTCAATATATGCGTATATGTCATGCTTTAAGGTTATTGAACGAATATGAGAGTTGAACTACACAATGTTTCGGGTGCCGTTTTTTGTTGTATGTGAGATGATAACAACAATGGATTTCGACTTCATGAGTTATGGTTCATGTAGATGAATCTTAATATGTGAGGATATAAAGATGAACAATTTATTCTATCATCACATGCTCAACAAGTATTCTATGTTAGTGAGTCAGTTGATATGAAATGGTTCCTTGTTCTTTTAATTAACAAAATAATCGTTAATAATATTGACCACCAAGAATTTGAAGATTATCTTTTTTTGGGACATCACAGTCTTATGAGAGCGGATCAACTATGAATGATGATTTATATATTAGTGATGATCATGACAAGATGTTTTGGATGAATCAATATGTTCCTATAAACAATAATATTACAAGCCAAAAATAATCAAAGAAAATGAAAAAGTACATGCATGACTTTGTAATTATAGCAAAATTTTGTTTGTTTGTGATTTACATATATTGTACTTATATTATTTGTTTGCAATTTTATGTATTCTGCCAAAACATAATTGACATGTTATTCTTTGTTTGTAATTAATTTATATATATTATATTGATGTATTGCTCCTAATAATACAAACTTATGGCTGATATTAATGTGTTTGTATTGTTTATAATATATTTGCTATAATAAATGTATTGCATATATTAATGTCTACAATTTAACAACACATGCTTGGGGAAGCTTGCAAAGATTGTACTATGTATTCAATACAACAAAACTAATTATAGAGTACGTTGTTGTATTGTATAAATATAATAATACACATATTATACAATGTTGTTATATATGATTAATACAACAACGCACGTTATAGAAAGTGTTGTTGTATATGATTCATACAACAACACAATTATAGAAAGTGTTGTTGTATATGATTAATACAACAACGCTCGTTGTAAGTGACACTATCATATATCTGTGTTATTGAGAATATTTTTGAATAATACAACAACCCACATTTTAGTCTACACTATTATATGTATGAAATATATAACAACGCTCGTTGGAGGTGGCGTTGTTGCATGTATGACATATAACAACGCCTGCAAAGCGTTGTTAATCATTACTATCTACTATTGCACTCATATAGAAAGCGCCTAAAAGTGTTGCTATGTATCTAAAATGCGCGTTGTTAAACGAGAACTCTAGCTTGTGTGAATCATATTTCTAAACAAGATGTTATTATATTCGAGAAACTTTACTTTTTCTATTCTTTTTAAATATTGAAAAGTGTCATTAAATTAAATAGTTGTAGACTAAGTTCTCAAATACCATAAATGCTTAAATAAAATTTCCTAATTGTGTATTTTTACTTAAATTTGACATTTTAAAATAAAGGGATATACCAAAACAAATAAAAAATGTACCAAAAGAATGGGATCCTTGTGACCAGAAGAAGAAAAATCATTACTATTCTGACGTGCTTATGAATTTATTTCCTTGTATAAAATTAACTCAATATGTTAAGTTACATTAAATAAAATTAAAGAGTGTAAACATTTATGCGCCATAAGTATATAAATTTATACATAGTTATTACATCATTAATCTTCATTTATGTTATTTTTTTAAGTATTAATTATAATTAAAAATGAACTCGATATTATGAATTGACAGTATATAAAACTTTTATGCAGTCAGGACATTCAATTTTTTTTTTCAAATTAAATAATACTTGAGGTGCTTAAGAATTTATTCATTGTATAAATTTCGTTCAATATGATAAGTTATATATCACATGATTTATTTTCAGAGAGATTAGGTTGGAGTCAGTAACATCATAGTATAATATGGTGAACATCCCTTCTTCCGTAAGTTGTGTCAATGTATTTGTCTTCAATTGCAATTGGTCAGTAAATAATTAACTTTTAAATTTAAATATATTTTCAACCAATTATAAGTTGATTGTGTATGTAGTGAAATAACTTGTGAAATAATAAATGTGCTTCTATTATAATATGGCGACTAACCCTCATAATGGGCATCACACTACCCAACTCATGAATACTGTCAAAATATTTATAATGGATACCTATAAAAATAGCTTATGGATGAGAATGAGTATCATAATCCGCCCTACGAGTACTCATATATATATTTTAATTAAATATTTTATATTTTTTAAACCATTTTATTATTTTTCTATTTTATTATTTTATTTCATAAATGTTTTTAGTGATATGACTATAATCATAAAATTATCATATACATACCATACTACTTAAGTAAGAATTATTTTTATACATTAATTTTTATAAAATATATAAAAATATAATTAAAATTAAAAACTTATTATGGTATCGTGAATACCCGCTACCAACATAGTTATTCGAAAATAATGCAGGTATTGATACGGATATACACTGCCCATGCTCACTCGACATCCCTAACCATGTTCTTGTTGCAAGTAATAAAGTGAATAAAAATCACAAGGAGGTTGGATATTAGGCACACTCAATTAAATGAACGACATTAATACGAATATTATTTATACTACTTAATAAAAGGAAAACATAAAATAACTATTTATGGAATATTTTATATCTCTCTATCTGATCTTTTATAACTCATAATTTCATGTTTATTTATATTAATACTAATAAACATAAAATAACTACTCATGGAAAATTTTATGTTTACATATTTTATCTTTTATAAAAAAATTATAACATGAAGTACATCCAATAAAAAAAATTTAACTCTTTAAAATAAAAAATATAAATTTAATATTTAATATCATGAAATAAGAATGCGGGTCGGCAGATATGAAGTATTTGTGATACACTAGTAATTATAGTAGAGATTTTGTTGCTTTCTAAATTGTTACATACAAATATTTGATTGGTTGTAATAAATATTTCTCCTAATAAAGCTTAGAGCATGTCTCTAATTTGTAACCATAAAATAAAATTCAACTAATTATAAAAGATGAACTGAACATATTATAATTTGGAAAAATATAAAATAAATATTACAACTAGTATTTTTTTTAAAAAGAATTGCAAACCAATAAAATGTATAAAAGTATACTTAATATGATCGCAGAATCCAAGGGCTACGTGGCATGACCTGATTGGATGGAAAGATGCGTGGCAGAGCCATAATATGGCACAGATCCAATGAGTCAGTAATAAATATAAACTATTTTTCAATAGAAAATTGTATAGAGACACATATATCATTTCATATCTTGAATATAAATGTATTTAATTTTTTTGTGTTATAATTAATGAATTTTTTAATTAAAATTAAATGTTTAATATATTATCAAAATTTTATTAATTATCTATACATAGATACATCTTTACACAAGTCCTTCTATTTTTATTATTCACAATATCATTTTCTAATTGCTCCATTTATTATTAGATTTTTCAAAATTAAACCATTAAAAAATTAAAAGTTTAATTTATTATTATTTATTTTCTAAATTAATAAATTAATTAAAATATTTTATTTATGATGGTATAAAAGTAAGTGCAATAATTAATTGAATGTCATATTTGATTGGGAATATTATGATTTGGAATGTTGAAATAATATAAAATAAATATTTCAACTAGTATATTAAACAATAAATTATAAACGTGTAAAATACTTAATGTGATCACCAATTTTTGTGTGGCAGTGAAAAAATATGTTTAAATATAAAAATTAAAAAATAAATAGGGAGTACTATAATTTTTAAGATTTTACGGATCTTATAATTATTTCACCCATTTATGGATTACAACAACTTTTGAAATTCTATAGAGTACAAATAATTTGTTGGCAAAAAAGAATATTTCAGCCATGTTATGTTTAATAGATTCAAATATTTTAAGTTTACCTATTTACGAGTATTAGAATAATATTTATGTTTTTTTAATAATTAAATGTGTAATATATTTTCTAACTTACTCCTAGAATAAATAGATTTATTTTCAAAATAAATATTACAACTAGTATTTTTAAAAGTAAATTATAAACCCATAAAAATATCAAAGTATACTTGAAGTGATCATCATCAGAATCCAAGGGCGACGTGGCACGACCATATTAGACGGGAAGATGTATGGCAGAGCCAAAATATGGCACAGAATTCTGAGCCAACAATCAATATACACTATATTTTCTTATTCATAATGTCATTTTATAATTGCTGCATTTATAGAGATCTTTTTAAATGCAACCATTAATAAATGAAAAGGTTAATTTATTATTAAATTTTTAAATCATAAATTCATTGAAACAAAATGTTTATTTATCATGATATAACAATAAATAGAATAATTAATTGAATGTCATATTTGATTTGAATATTATAATTTTGAATATTGAAATAATATAAAATAAATGTTAATATATTGAAAGTGCTAGCCGTAAACTTGAATATCTTTGTAGTATTTCTCACAAAGGGGAGTATCATGTGGCTTAAACCTATTACCTCACACACAAATAATCATTGCTACCATTAAGCTATTGTATACTAAACATGTCACTCATAACTGAAATACCTCATGCAATATTTTATTTTTCACAAAAGGTTGCTACCAATTTTCTTATTCTTAACCAGCGTGTTGACAAACACTCATATGCGTGTCAATCCACTTTCATATTGTTTGTAATGTATAGTAAATTGTATTAAATATTATAATTTATAGATAAATATATTGGATTGAGTAATTGTTCAATCTTATTTTTTAAAATTTAAACATTCAAATAATTGAATCGCTCGCACTTATCTTTATATATGAAGTATATAATTATGACATAATCATTAAAATAAATTTATCATACTTAAAATGTAATATTTAATATTTTATCGTTATGGAAAGATTTTTTTACATTGCATGTACACTATCTATATTAATGATTATCAACTTTTAAATAAATATTATTCCATATAAATGTTAGTGGATGTATCAATAGTATAAAAAATTACATTATTAATGCACATATAGTAATCTCTTCATTCGGTCTTTTTATGACCATGTTTTTATATATTTCATGTATATTCAATTATAGTAAAATTATATGCCATATATATTATAGTTTAGCATTATGTATTAATGTGTGTTCTTTATAACACTCAAAAGGTTTATTGTGCTTAATCAAATATGAATGTTATTACAATATTACTCACATATAATATTGTATGATATGCTTTTGCATTGAAAGATGGATTTATTATTCATATTTCATAGATTCAAAAGTTTTAATAACATTGCCGTTGCACATATTATCAATTGATTCTTATGAGAATTTTGGATTATAAAAATGACATTTCTTCAATTACATATTTACCCATCATTCATATTTTGAGTCCTAATCAATGATCATAAAGTCAATTAATTATTGGCAATTTCATCTCGAATATTTTAAATTGTAGAAAAATATTAAAGTAATTTAATTAGTGTAGCATCCTCCTTTCTAGTTGAACACTAGATTTATACTGAAAAAGAAGTTAAACTCAATTTTGAAAGCTACTAGAATTGAAGAGTTACATGGCACAACCCAATTGGATGGGAAGGTGTGTCGCCTTGGGGGCCATTATATGGCACAAAATACAAGGAGTCAGATCGTCTAGTTTAATCGGATAATGTCATAATATCATATGTAATTATATATACTATATAATTAATTAAAATAACATAATAAGTAATAACACACTAAGCAATATCATATTTTGCATAATGTATACACATATAAATAAAAACAAAACTGCATCAAATAAATTTAAATCTTATATAATTAGAATTAAAAATCAAAATATAACTATCTCATATAAAGATTAAATATTTAAATCCATCTAAGTATCATTTAAAACATTTGAAAAAGGTAAGTAGAACATCTAATTTGCACAAACTAAAAAACTACTACAACAAACTAATAATTCAGTCCTAATTTTACAAAGCACTAATAAAATAATAATTTTGATACAAAAGCTGAACATTATATGTTGGAGTAATAATTCGATCAAATAACTTAATAAAAACTATAAACTAAAGACTAAAAAAAGAAACTCCTTTGTCACTAATAAATCTCACAAAACTAGAAAACATACTTTGTGACAGGAGACAGTGACGATGAGATGGTACAATGCTGAACCTGCATGTTGTTTGAAACTCACTGCTGTTGTTGGGTGTATTTTATGGTGGCCACTTGTTTCTATATTAGGTAATTAGGTTTTAGGTTTTACTTTTTTTTTTAATATTTTTTTTGATTTTATCTTTTTTTAAGTGGTAGTTGGCTCGCCCGGTCTAACTCACCGAGTTGTTCCGGGTTAACCCGGTCCAACCCAGATCGACCAGATTACAAAGGCCCAAAATGGCTCAGTAAGGTGTACGACTTATTTATCAAGACGTGGTTGTTTTTGCCAGCGGGTAATGGTCTAACCGGTCCGACCGTTTTATTCAATTCAATCCTAATAACACTGCTCTAAACATTAAATAATGCTAAGAGCTACCATAAAGACGAGTTAGATATAAGTTTATATGATATTAAATAGGCATTTAAACATAGATGTACATATTAATAAAACTCGGTTAGAATTACTCTTATTACCTTAAAGATCATCAAACATGTATAATAAGCAATGTGGATGTCAAGGTATTGATGAAGCTCTATACCTAAAGGTGCAATTAGGTATAGGATTTATAGGGTTAGGATTAATATCTTTTGTAATAGATTAGTGAGGTTTAGAAGCTTATATAATGGCTTAGTTACCACACTCACCAATCACTAGACTAGATTTAATATACAACAATGCATATTCAATAGCACATTTCAGAATAACACTGTGTTAATAAAAAAGGCGGAAGTTAAACAACAACGCGTACTAAAACATGCGTTGTTAAATTTGATCCATAGATAACACTTCCACAACACATGCGTTTATAAGCGTTATTGAATGAATGTTGTATTATAAGAGTGATCTTTAACCGTAGATTTTTAAGCGTGCGTTGTTATTTGAAATATATTCAACAACGCTTCAATAAATAAGCATTGTTGATCAAGTTTTAAAATTATTAGAACATATTTTTATTAATGTCATTAAAAATTATATTGACCTTAATGTCATTATTTGCATGTCATTATTGGTGTTATTATTTGAATGTCAATAAAAATCACAATTACTTAAATATTCTACATATTTAATTAATTGTTATTAACACTATGTCATTATTTTAATATCTGTATTTTTTAATTGATAGTTGTGTCGTTTTTTTAATTTGAAGGCTCTTTAACAGCGATATCTCAAGATTGCACTGTTAGTTAACATATCATCACCAACGCGTGTGAAAATTGGCGTTATTGTAGAGTACTCAGCAACAATGCTACCTATTCAACAACGCATCCTACAATGTGCGTCGTTGTATTGGTCACATATCTAACAACACACAATAGAGAAGTTGTTGTTGTATGGTTTACATACAACAGCATCCTTGAATGCGTTATCAAAGAAGAATAATATTACTGTGGTCATATAGACCGAATCCAAAAGCACTGTTGAATACCTGAAATATGCACTATTAAACTATATATATGGCGTAGTGAAGCTTTTCAATTATTTTTTATCGGTAATTAAAATTTATTAATAAAAAGAAAGAAGAATAGGAGAATAAGTGGTGTTTTCATCCGCTTACAATCTCTATATAACTAACACAAATTAATGCCTGTTGTTAGGTTTAACACTCATAAGAGAAAGTAAAGTAGTATATCTTGCTTTTAGAGAATTCCATTAATTCAAATAAATTAACTTCAGCATATCCTTCATGTTAAAAGTCATGTTTAATATTCTCCAAATATATAGTTACAAACCAAAGAAATATTTTCTTCTTTTTGTCTATACACACTATTGTTATTACAAACTTAGTATCACACAATCACTTAATAATTCACATTATTTTAATTTTAACCAATAGTTCCCAGCCAATAGCTTTATAGGGGGAAAAATAGTTGCAAATATGAATGTTGAATTGTCTGTGGTAACAATACACATTCTTTTTATCAAATTAGTTTAATGGTGTAAAACATTGTTAGATCTCTCGGAAAATCGAAAGTTCAAGGGTTTGATTTTTGAGAACAACACTTATTGGAAGGTGCGAAATGTATAGTTCCTTATCCTTAGGGAGGGGATACCATTCCTTTGATACCAAAAAATACAGATTCTTTGAACTCACATTATGGAAGGAGATTACTAATTTTGGTAACTCAAATCCTGTTCCGTGGATGATTATGGGAGAATATAACATTTTGATGATTGGATATTATTACTAATGAAGACTGCGACAACCTTTTGGTAGATTCAAAAGTCAAGATCCACCCAGAAGATATATCTGAGCATTGTCTAATACTTAACCAAAGGATCTATGAGAGCATGAGTACCATGCAAGGAAATCATTTAGATATTTCAATATGTGGAAGCTTGATCCCAACTATTTAAGCATAGTCAAAGGAAGCTTGTAGCAACCTTCCCAAGGGAACAAAATGTTTCAGGTAGTTATGATCGTCCAATACACGAGTTTCCCACTTAGTGGTTGGCATATGGGGGAGGGATACAGTGTTTTACATTGTGATTGCATTTACCGTAACAGTAGTGGAAAAATGTACCCGATGCGGCCACAACAACTAGAGTCGTGATGTTGTTGCAAAGACTCCCAAAACCATAATATTATGATAATAATTATAGTTGCAGAGACTCCCAAAACCACAATATTATGACAATAATTCTAGTTGCGAAGTGGAGATTAAAACTATCACATAATGAAAGATGAACTGATCCAAGAAACAATATGTCTTCTGGAGGGTGCTTTCCCAGTCAAATATCTAGGAGTTCCATCTCCAAGGACAAAACTAGATTTCCAAATAATAGTTGACAAACTCACTACATGAACACAAAGTTGGGTCAGCATGCATCTATCTCACGCAAAAGGTTATATTTAATCAATCAGACATAAGGTTTCTTGTTTGTAGGTCATGAGTTCAAATCATAGAAACAATATCTCTATTTACGATAGTAAGACTTTTTGCTTGTCATGGTAAGGCTAAGTACATCTTTTATCCTCACACCCCACTATATGAAAATCTTGTGAACTGGGCCGTCCAATATATATATATATATATATCCCAAACTTTCTGAATACCTACAGCTAAAAATGTGGCGAATCAAATTGTGAGGACATGTAGAGACTTCCAGTGAGATAAAGGTAACAACAAAAGACCCATCTCTTTTCTTAGCTAATATAATATTTGCATAGACAAGAAATAAGGAGGTCTTGGAATTAAAGATGTTAGATGCCAGAAGGTATTGAAGAGAGTGCATCTTGTTACGGGAAGGTATTGAACAAAGTAAAGTTAAAATTCATTGATGGGATCTTGCTTCATAATCTAGATACGAAAATTATAGTATCCATTCAGGTTACAAATGGAATCAACCCAATGTACCAAACCATGCTTCACTACTTGGCTTGCTAAAAAAGGTTGCTCATAAAATATAGGGATGACTTTATTTTTTGCTAACCAAAAGGAATATATTAAGTCAGCACAAGGGATGCTAACTCAATACAAAGCAGAACCAAATTAGCAGTAAGTTGAAATGCAAGATTACGGGTCCATACACCAGTTTGCAAAAAACAAAAGGATTTGTTCTAACAAAATCCAAAAACCAGGTCCAAGATCTAATTTAGATTAAATTCATGATTTGTAAATAACTACATTCCTTCTCACTAAATATTATATCATTCTCATAAGCCAAATCGACCAGAAAACCAAAGCGTAGCCCAAAGGTTTGCCCCTTTTGGTCTACTGCACAAACATAGATTCAAATGAAAGAGGGAAATGCAATTATCTGGCAAGGATCATTGTGCTTTGTCAAGTAACAATTGAAACCAGGAACCATTTTTTTCTGTTGCGGGATGTCTAAAGAGAATGTGCTGCAAACCACTAACAGAATAGGGTTTCTACATTTTCCTATAGGATACATAGCTTGGAACAGATTTATGCTACATAGTTCGAGAAGCAAAGGGTTCAAAAGATGCATAGTTTTATACTATATTGCAACAACTATTTAAGCATGTGGCAGGAATGGAATATGGGGATTTTTTAAAATAGGTAGATATCAAGTAAAAGATCGAATACTAGGAAAGGTCAGTGGAAGAATAAAATCAAGTGTCAAACAATTTCTAATTCAGATAGATATAATTAGAGAGAAGTGATAGTTTTTAGATACCCAAATTAAAGGGTAATTACTAGTTCAGTAAATCATGCCTTTGTTTGTAAGGTCTTTGGTTAGGTAATATAATTACCATTTTACCTTAAAAAAACAAGGCTTGGTAAATATTTTTTAGGGTAAATTAAAGCATTCCCCTAGGTTTTGCATAATTACACTACCAAACAACAAGCACAAAGATTAACAATGTGTTGCTCTAGTAGTATAAGATCTCGATAAATCCCCAGGATGATCAAAAGAAAAATATAAGAAGATATTCTTAGTAGTAAAAAAAAAAACAGTGCAAATGTGAGAAATGTGCAGCCATTAGAAACTCTAAAGATTGTAAGTGTACTGGTTGTACCTTAATACGAGATGCAAAAAAAATTTGACTAGGTGAAATAGATTGACGATTTTTTAGAAAATAAGTTCCCAATAGCAATTGGACCCTGTGGATGTTGGAAAGATCTAATTAATAGAGGAAGCACTATGTTGGCCAAGCTTTTAAACAATAGTAGCCATCAGGGTTTGGGTCAAAAACTTTAATGGTGGCCTATTTCGGGCAAACGTAATTGATACGTACATAATTGCGATTGCGATTGTGATGCAGTTTCGGCAACTCCTAAAATCTTAACATTTCAACATACGTAAGGGATGATGACGCAACTTTAAAACATGTGCCATTTAAAAGGAGGATACCCTCATTTTCAAAGTGCAGCAACATAGAGTCATAAGTATAATAAAAACATATAAACCAGACTCATCAGCAAAGTCACAAACATACGAAAATTAAACCAGACTCATAGTCTCAACATAACATAAACCAGACTCATAGTCTCAACATAACTTAAACCAGACTCATATAGTCTCAACATAACTTAAACCAGACTCATAGTCTCAACATAACATAAACCAGACTCATAGTCTCAACATAACAACCACAGAAAATAAACTATTATTCATTTTTTAAATGTTGCTTGAATAAAAAGCAGCATATGGAGATTCCATATTGTTGATAGAGGATGATGTTATTGCTGGTTCATTCAATGCACCTTCATTTGCAGGCTCTTCAGCATTGACTCCAACGTCAGTGTTGATCCTTGCAGACTACAATTAAGATAAAATAGGGGTAATATATTACTCAAAATATTAGCCTAAGCAGAAAAGAAATAGATGCATTTTCATAATACACTATGCCACATTCATTTGTATTACTTTCTTGAATAGTCAATAATAATTAAATATATGAATGATTGATGATACAATAACAACAGAACGATGATACTTGTTGTCGAATGCACACCCTCATTCTTTTCAAAAAATATTTATATCATATACAATTTTACAAGTCCATTTTTTTGTGCAAACAATATAATATATTCATGCAAAACAAATAATCATTATCTTGTTAAATTATTTTATATATGTAACCTAAGGAATTTTAAAATTGTTTTCCCAAAACAAATACTCAATTGATTTTTTGTATTTCTTGTTTGAGTTTAGTCAATTTGTTCTCTAGTTTTGATATGTTAAAACTAATTGCATTTACAAAATGTTATCCATGTGTTTTTTGTTTAACTGACTCATGAAATTTGATTATCAACTTGAGACTTACATCTTTGATATGCATAACAATGTTAAATTTGCTTCTTTGAAAAGAATCGATTATCTTTCAGATAAGTTGGTTTAAACTACAAAACACATTATTTACTTATAATTTATTTTATGTTGAAGTTAGCAAAATGGTCTTTGGAACTATGAAAATTGTGAAAAAATAGAATGTTTAATCGAATTAGAGATGCAGGATTGTCTAACGACTTATATTGAGAGCGATGTGTTAGACAACATTGACAACAATTTGATCATTTAATAATTTCAAAATATTAAATCACGTAGAGATAAATTATAAAATATGTATTTTATGTAATGTGTAATTAACTTAGAACCGTCACTGAATGACAGTGTATAAAACTCTTACACTGTCAGTTCATATATTTTTCTCGAAGATAAATATATAATGTGTTACAATATAAGGTAAGGTACACTACCTTTCTAATGGATGGTCTTGCAATTGATGCCAATTCACAAGTCCTCTTGTTGTGACCATAGATATTGCAAATGCTACACCTCCTCATCACAAAGGATGACCTTCTAGCAGATGAAGATGCAGACCCAGCAGAAGCATTACTTGCTTTACTCTTTCTACCTTTCCTTGGCCTACCAGCCCTCTTTTTCAGAACAGGAGGCAGTTCCACAACCATCTGAACCTCTTGGGTATCAACCATGTTCATAGCAGGGACTGGATGAATAATTTCACTCTGATCCATTACATTCATTTTGATTTTGTGATGGGGTAAATGGTGTGAATAACTTGCCAAGTGTATGTGCTTATTTATATATACATATATGTATATATATACACATATATATTCATATATATATATATACACATATATATTCATATATATA
>NC_032022.1:1908998-1938063 GCF_001865875.1 Lupinus angustifolius
ATATTATATTATGTATCTAGTCAGGTTCAAAATCATATCATTCACTATACCCATCTAATAAAATTAAGACTTGGTTATTTTACAATATTTTTAATATATTATTGTATAAATATTTCAAAATATGGATACTACAAAAAAAAATATTAAATAAAAGAAATGCGTATGAATATGGAAAATGTATATACACTCTATTATTAAATACAATTATTAAATTTCTAAAAATTTAATAATTAAATAAAGCATTAAATACTTTCTAGTTTAATATTAAAATAAATCAAAACAATTAATAATTAATAAAATTCCTTTGATTTATTGAATTGTTTAATAAGTTTATCATTTCCACTTTTTTTTTTAGCAAAGGTGTAACTACACACAATATATATCAAGGGAAAATTATATAGAGAGGAGGACAATATTACATGTTTCAAAATCTATAATTAGACAAGCCTAATCTATTTCTCGTGTAATCAGCATAAAGAAATCTAGGAATTAAAATCCATATAAGGTTGGTTTTAGAAACAACTCATATGAAGCCAATTTGTCACAAGTATTACTGTCCCTATCTTTTCCACCTCAAAATTCCTATAATTTTATCATCTTAGTCATTTTGAATAAGAGCAACCAATCATTTTCCTGCAAGTGGGACAACTTTATTTTATTTCATTAATTTCAAATATCCTTGCTTTTATAAAATGGAACAGTTTAATATTTGTCAATATAAAATATCTACAATTTAACGTTTCATATTCAATTCAAATATTAAAAAAATAAAAATAGCTAATTAAATGTTTAAAAATGCCAACCCATTTGGATTGACATTTTTAACAGGTCGGACTGAGGATTTTTGCTCCAAAACTCATATTCAACCTGGTTTAGAAGCCCATTTTTTAGACAAGTCACGAATGGTCGGGTTGAGCTGGCCTAGTGGGCCAACATTAAAAAAGATGACCAGAAAAGTCACAACTTGATCTTTATTTGGAGGAGGCATCTTTAAATTTCAAAGATAATAATAATTTAGATGTGCTACAATGGTGGAAAGAAAATAAAAGTCGATTTCTAAAAGCTATCAATCATGGCCCATGACTTGGTTTGCATTTCTATTATAATTCTTGATCTGATTCTGCATTTACCATTGATTCGCATATTCTTAACAAGTATAGAAGTCAATTTTTATTCAAAAATGTGAAAGCTTTGATTTGTGCTCGGAATTGGTTGAATGATTTTTATGAAGGTAATTTATTGTTTTTCAATGTAATTATCATTTATTTGTAAGTTAATTAATTTTCTAGCAAATCTTAATTTAATCATGTATATAATGTAGATGATGAAGAAGAAGATTTGAAAGACATTGATGGTGATAGTAATAAAAAAAGTACATGCATCTTCTTCCAATAGAGCATCTACTATTTAAAACTTAGGAGCTAGAAGCTTTATTATGAACTAAGTCTAAAAGTTTAAGACTATGTTGACTTGTCTTTTTTTTATAAGGCTGGTGGTGCAACCTATTTCATTTAAAATCCAAGACCCTTATTGTTTAGAACTTACAAGTTTTAAACTAAGACAACATGTTATTGTGAGACTGTGACCTTTTGTTTGTGATTTTTTGTTTTATAAGATATTTATGAGACGTAATGAGTATTTATTTTTGAAAGTGTGATTGAGTTAGTTATAAATGTATGTTTTAAAAACATATGGACCAACCCTGCAAAATGTAGGTTGGGATGACATTCTGAGTTCTTTTAGCAATAAGGGTCTGACCGGGCGAGCCAATTTTTCTGCAGACCAAAGGTGGGGTAGGCAAGGTTGGTCCGTGCAGGACAGGGTTGGCCCATATTGTCACCCCTACTTAAAACATATATTTCTATTTCCACACTTGTAAATCCCATAATTTTTTAAAGTTTTAATTATTTCCTACATCTTCAAAAAACGATATTGACTATTTTTCATCATATATACAAAATATATATTTTTTAATTTCAAAGATCCACATTTTATTTTAAAAAATATATAGAAGCAATAAATGAAGATAGATTTTTAATTTACTCCTATTTATACTTAAATGTTTCAAAACTTTTTCTTTTATTTCTGAATTGCATTTATTTTATTAATTAATAATTTTTTTTCTACTTTTAAACAAGTGGCATGGGACCAATGAGTATTGGTTCAAATCGTACATCTATGGTTTGTATTAAGTAAGGTCTCATGTTCGAGTCTTGTGAATGACTACAAAAGTTAACACCACATGCATATGAATGTTTCCAGTTCTGACAAGATTGTCTCTAGTCGAGGATACATGTAAAAAATAAATAAAAAAGTGACGTAGCCATTTTCTTGCACGTGGAACAACACAACTTTTTTTTATTTTTCATTTGGCTCATCAAAATTTGGATGTCTTTAATTGAAAAATTGATTGTTTTCTCTTGTTGAAAATAGTTGATAGCACTTATTGAAAGTTGGTGATAAATAAGAATTCATAAAGATAGATTTCTCTTTCCATGCAGGGCTAGGTTGGCCCGTATTGCCACCCCTACTTAAAACATATATTTCTCTTTCCACACTAGTAAATCCCATAATTTTTTAAAAGTTTTAATTATTTCCCCCATCTTCAAAAAAACGATATTGACTACTTTTACAACATATATACAAATTATATATTTTTTAATTTCAAAAATCTACATTTTATTTTTTAAAATATTTAGAAGCAATACATAAAGATAGATTTTTAATTTACTCATATTTATTATACTTAAATGTTTCACAACTTTTTCTTTTATTTTTGAAATGCATTTAACTTATTAATTAATAATTATTTTTCTACATTTAAAGAAGTGAGGTGGGACCAATGGGCAAGGTTAGTCCGTGCATGGTCGGGTTGGCCCATATTGCCACCCCTAATTAAAACATATATTTCTCTTTCTGTACTTATAAATCCCATAACTTTTATAAAATTTAAATTATTTCCTCCATCATCAAAAAACGATATTGACTACTTTTTCAACATATATATATATAAATTACATATATTTTAGTTTCAAAAATCCACATTTTATTTTTTAAAAGATATTGAAGCAATAAATAAAGATAGATTTCTAACTTACTCATATTTATTATACTTAAATGTTTCACAACTTTTTCTTTTATTTTTGAATTGCAGTTTTTTTATTATTTAATAATTATTTTTCTACTTTTATATAAGTGATGTGAGACCAATGTGTACTGCTACATGTACAAATTCATGAACCGGGAGCATGGGATCTGAACCCTCATTCCCAACAGATTAAGAAAGTGTCCTATGAAGGGCTCAGATAAATATACATGTGTCATGTGATTTTGAATCGTACATGGAATATTATAGTGTATATGGAGTATAAGTTTAGGAAGAAATGAATAAACTCTACCCTAAAGATAAAGACTGAATATCATATTATACCACATGTTATTAGATTTAAGTATCTTGGATCAACTATAGAATTTAATGGAAAAATTGAGAGATATGTAAAGCATGGTACTCAAATGATGTGTGAAATGATAGAATGTTTTTTTATCATAAGTGATAAAAATTTGACACAAAAGATTGTGGACTTTGATTTGTGATTTTTTGTTTTAAAAGACATTTAAGATACATAATAAGTATTTATTTTTTGAAATTATAATTGAGTTAGTTACAAATGTATGTTTTGAAAAACAATGGGCCAGCCCTGCCAAATATAGGTTGGGATGACATTTTGAGATCTTTTAGCAATAAGAGTCTGAATGGGCAAGCCCATTTTTTTGCAGTCCAAAAGTGGGCTAGGCAAGGTTGGTCCGTGCAGGGCCGGGTTGGCCTATATTGCCACACCTACTTAAAACACACAATTCTTTTCCACACTTGTAAATCCCATAATTTTTATAAAATATTAATTATTTCCTTCATCTTCAAAAAACAAAATTGACTACTTTTACAAAATATATACAAATTATATATTTTTTAATTTCAAAAATCCACATTTTATTTTTAAAAATATATAGAAGCAATAAATAAAGATAGATATTTAATTTACTCATATTTATTTTCCTTAAATGTTTCACAACTTTTTCTTTTATTTCTGAATTGTATTTATCTTATTAATTCATAATTAATTTTCTAATTTTAAATAAGTGACGTGGGACCAATGGGCAAGGTTAGTCCATGCATGACCGGGTTGGCCTGTATTGCCACCCCTACTTAAAACATATATTTCTCTTTCCACACTTATTAGTCCCATAATTTTTATAAAATTTTAATTATTTCCTCCATCTTCGCGATATTGACTACTTTGTCAACATATATACAAATTATATATTTTTTAATTTCAAAAATCTACATTTTATTTTTTAAAATATATAGAAGCAATAAATAAAGATAGATTTTTAATTTACTCATATTTACTATACTTAAATGTTTCCCAACTTTTTCTTTTATTTATGAATTGCATTTATTTTATTAATTAATAATTATTTTTCTACTTTTAAATAAGTGATGTGAGACCAATGTGTATTGGTTCAAGTCGTACATCTCTGATTTCTCTTAAGTAAAGCATCGGGTTCGAGTCTTGTGGATGACTATGAGAGTTAAACCCACATGTGTGTGGATGTTTCCAGTTCGGACATGATTGTCTCTAGTCAAGGATACATATGGAAAATCAATTAAAAAAGTGACGTGGCCATTTTCTTGCACGTGGAGCAACTCAACTTTTTTATTTTTCTTTGCCTCATCAAATTTTGGATGTTTTCAATTGAAAATTGATTGTTTTCCTTGTTGAAAATAGTTGAAAGCATTTATTAAAAGTGGGTAATCAATAAGAATTAATAAAATTATTGGAATGAGAAAGAGAAAATAATATGTGCACTAAAAAAGTACATGTTTTGTATATTATAAGAATATCATTCATCATTTATATCTTAAGAATAATTAAATTTTAAATGAAAGTAATAGACACATATGATGGAAAATGTTTAACATTGTAAAAAAATTATATTGTAAATAAATAAATATTAAATACTAAATTAGATAAAATCATAAAATATTGGAGAAAGATACCTAAAATATTAGAGAAAAACATAAAATATTGGAGAATGATACATAAAATATTAGAGAAAAGCATAAAATATTAAATATTACTTTCTAGATTGGGATTAGAGAAATAGTAGACAATATTAATTACAAGATACATGTACAAATTCATGGATTGGGAGCATGGGATCTGAACCCTTCATTCCAAACATATTAACAAAGTGTCCTAGAAAGGGCTCAAATAAATATACATGTGTCATGTGATTTTGAATCGTACATGGAGTATTGTAGTGTATATGGAGTATAAGTTTAGGAAGAAATGAATAAACTCTACCATAAAGATAAAGCCTGAATGTCATATTATATCACATGTAATTAGATTTAAGTATCTTGGATCAACTATACAATTTAATGTGAAAATTGAGAGATATGTAAACCATAGGACTCAAATGGTGGGTGAAATGGTAGAATGTTTTTTATCATATGTGATAAAAACTTGTCATAAAATCATCCATCATTGATTTGTTAACCACCATTGACTCTCAAACAAAAGTAATACAAATCAATGGTGGATAATATGCTGACAATGTAAACTCTTTGTATATTATAAGAGTATCGTTTATCATTTATATCCTAAGAATAATTAAATCTTAAATGAAAGTAATGGACGCAGATGATGGAAAATGTTTAACATTGTATAAGAATTATATTGTAAATAAATAAATATTAAATACAAAATTAGAGAAAATCATAAAATATTGGAGAAAGATAGCTAAAATATTAGAGATAAGCATAAAATATTGGAGAAAGATACATAAAATATTAGAGAAAAGCATAAAATATTAAATATTACTTTATAGATTGGGATTAGAGAAATAGTAGACAACATTAATTATAAGATACATGTACAATTTCATGGACTTGGAGTATGGGATCTTAACCCTTCATTCCCAACAGATATAGGAACTATCTTAGGAAGGGCTCAGATAAATAGACATGTGTCATGTGATTTTGAATCGTACATGGAGAATTGTAGTGTATATGGAGTATAAGTTTAGGAAGAAATGAACAAACTCTACCGTAAAGATAAAGACCGAATATCATATTATACCAGATGTTATTAGATTTAACTATCTTGGATCAATTATACAATTTAATGGAAAAATTGTGAGATATGTAAACCATGGTACTCAAATGATGTGTGAATGGTAGAATGTTTGTATCATATGTGATAAAAATTAGACACAAAATATTGTGGACTTTGGTTTGCCATGTTTTTTTTAAAAGATATTTATAAGACATAATGAGTATTTATTTTTGAAATTATGATTGAGTTAGTTATAAATGTATGTTTTGAAAAACAACGAGTCAGCCCTGCCAAATATAGGTTGGGATGACATTTTAAGCTCTTGTAGTAATAAGGGTCTGACTTTGTGAACCTATTCTTTTGCAGACCGAAGGCAGATTGGGCGAGGTTGATCCGTGTAGGGCCGGATTGGCCCGTCTTGCCTGACCTACTTAAAACATATATTTCTCTTTCCACACTTGTAAATCCAATAATTTTTTAAAATATTAATTATTTCCTCCATCTTCAAAACACAAAATTGACTATTTTTCAACATATATATTTTTTAATTTAAAAAATCCACATTTTGTTTTTAAAAATATATAGAAGCAATAAATAAATATGGATTTTTAATTTACTAATATTTAATATACTTAAATGTTTCACAACTTTTTCTTTTATTTCTGAATTCCATTTATTTTATTAATTAATAATTATTTTCTACTTTTAAATAAGTGACGTGGGATCAATGTGCAAGGTTAGTCCGTGCAGGGCCGGGTTGGCCCGTATTGCCACCCCAACTTAAAACATATATTTCTCTTATCACACTTGTAAATCCCATAATTTTTTTAAAATTTTAATTATTTCCTTCATCTTCAAAAATCGATATTGACGATTTTTTCAACATATATACAAAATATATATTTTTTAATTTAAAAAATCCATATTTTATTTTTTAAAATATATAGAAGCAATACATAAAGATAGATTTTTAATTGACTCATATTTAATATACTAAAATGTTTCACAACTTTTTCTTTTATTTCTGAATTGCATTTATTTTATTAAGTGATAATTATTTTTCTACTTTTAAATAAGTGACGTGGGACCAATGAGTATTGGTTAAGTCGTACATCTTTGATTTCTCTTAAGTAAAGTCTGGGGTTCAAGTCTTTTGGATAACTACGAGAGTTAACCTCACATGTGTGTGGATGTTTCCGGTTTCGACACAATTGCCTTCTGTCGAGGATACATGTGGAAAATAAATAAAAATGTGGCGTAGCCATTTTCTTGCATGTGGAGCAACTCAACTTTCTTATTTTTCATTTGCCTCATCATATTTTTGATATTTTTAATTGAAAATTGATTGTTTTCTCTTGTTGTAAGTACATGATAGCACTTATTGAAAGTGAGTGATAAATAAGAATTAATATAATTATGGGAATGAGAAAGGGAAAATAATATGGTCACTAAAGAAGGACATGTTTTGTATTTTATAAGAATATTATTCATCATTTATATCCTAAGAATAATTAAATTTTAAATGAAAGTAATGGACGCAAAGATGGAAAATGTTTAACGTTGTATAAGAATTATACTGTAAATACATAAATATTAAATACCAAATTAGAGAAAATCATAAAATATTGGAGAAAGATACCTAAAATATTAGAGAAAAGCATAAAATATTAAATATTACTTTGTAGATTGGGATTAGAGAAATAGTAGACAATATTAATTACAAGATACATGTACAAATTCATGGACCGGTAGCATGAGATCTGAACCCTTCATTCCTAACAGATTAAGAAAGTGTCCTAGGAAGGGCTCATATAAATATACATGTGTCATGTGATTTTGAATCATACATGAGGTATTGTAGTGTATATGGAGTATAAGTTTAGGATGAAATGAATAAACTCTACCATAAAGATAAAGACTGAATATCATATTATACCACATGTTATTAGATTTAAGTATCTTGGATCAACTATACAATTTAATGGAAAAATTGTGAGATATGTAAACCAAGGTCCTCAAATGATGTGTGAATGGTAGAATGTTTTTATCATATGTGATAAAAATTTGCCATAAAAGATTCTGGATTTTGGTTTGTGATTTTTTTGTTTTAAAAGACATTGATAAGATATAATGAGTATTTATTTTTGAAATTATGATTGAGTTAGTTATAAATGTATGTTTTAAAAAACAATGAGTCAGCCCTGCCAAATATAGGTTGGGATGACATTTTAAGCTCTTTTAGTAATTAGGGTCTGACTCGGCGAACCCATTTTGTTGCAGACCGAAGGCAGATTGGGCAAGGTTGTTCCGTGTAGGACCGGGTTGGCCCGTATTGCCACCCCTACTTAAAATATATTTCTCTTTCCACACTTGTAAATCCAATAATTTTTTAAAATATTAATTATTTCCTCCATCTCCAAAACACGAAATTGAAATGGTAGAATGTTTTTATCATATGTGATAAATATTTGTCACTAAAGATTATGGACTTCGGTTTGTGATTTTTTGTTTTAAAAAACGTTTATGGGACGTAATGAGTATTTATTTTTCAAATTGTGATTGAGTTAATTATATATGTAGGTTTTGAAAATAAATGGGTCAGCCCTGCCAAATATATGTTGGGAGACATTTTGAGCTCTTTGAGCAATATGGGTCTGAATGGGCGAGACCATTTTTTTGCAGCCCAAAGGCGGGCTGGGCAAGGTTGGTCCGTGCAGGGCCGGGTTGGCGTGTATTGCCGCCCCTACTTAAAACATATATTTCTCTTTCCACACTTGTAAATCCCATAATTGTTTTTAAATTTTAATTATTTCCATCATCTTCAAAAACCGCTATTGACTACTTTTTCCACATATATACATTTTTTAATTTCAAAAATCCATATTTTATTTTTTGAAATATATAGAAGCAATAAATAAAGATATATTTTTAATTTACTCATATTTATTATACTTAAATGTTTCACAACTTTTTCTTTTATTTTTGAATTGCATTTATATTATTAATTACTAATTATTTTTCTACTTTTAAATAAGTGACGTGGGACCATTGCGTATTGGTTCAAGACGCACATTTTTTATTTCCCTTAAGTAAAGTCTCATATTCGAGTTTTGTGGATAACTATGACAGTTAGCCTCACATGTCTATCGATGTTTCCGATTTGGATACAATTCCCTCCAGTCGAGGATACATGTGGAAAATAAATAAAAAAGTGACTGGCCATTTTCTTGCCTGTGGAGCAACTCGACTTCTTTATTTTTCATTTGCCTTATCAAATTTTGGATGTTTTTAATGGAAAATTTGATTTGTTTTCTCTTGTCGAAAATCATTGATAGCACTTATTGAAAGTGGGCGATAAATAAGAATTAATAAAATTATGAGAATGAGAAAGGGAAAATAATATGAGCACTAAAATAGTACATGTTTCATATATTATAAGAGTATCATTCATCATTTATATCTTAAGAATAATTAAATTTTAAATGAAAGTAATAAACACAGATGATGGAAAATGTTTAACATTGTCAAAAAATTATATTGTCAATACATAAATATTAAATACCAAATTAGAGAAAAACATAAAATATTGGAGAAAGATACCTAAAATATTAGAGAAAAACATAAAATATTGGAGAAAGATACCTAAAATATTAGAGAAAAACATAAAATATTGGAGAAAGATACCTAAAATATTAGAGAAAAACATAAAATATTGGAGAAAGATACATAAAATATTAGAGAAAAACATAAAATATTAAATATTACTTTATAGATTGGGATTAGAGAAATAGTAGACAACATTAATTACAAGATACATGTACAATTTCATGGACTTGGAGCAGGGTCAGGTTGGCCCGTATTGCCACCCCTACTTAAAACATATATTTCTCTTTTCACACTTGTAAATCCCATAATTTTTTTAAAATTTTCATTATTTCCTCCATCTTCAAAAATCGATATTGACTACTTTTTCAACATATATACAAACTATATATTTTTAATTTAAAAAATTCATATTTTATTTTTTAAAATATATAGAAGCAATAAATTAAGATAGATTTTTAATTTACTCATATTTAATATACTTAAATGTTTCACAACTTTTTCTTTTATTTCTGAATTGCATTTATTTTATTAATTAATAATTATTTTTCTACTTTTAAATAAGTTACGTGGGACCAATGGGTATTGGTTAAGTCATACACCTTTTATTTCCCTTATGTAAAGTCACGGGTCTGAGTCTTGTGGATAACTACGAGAGTTAACCCCACATACGTGTAGATGTTTCCGGTTTGGACACGATTGCATCCAGTCGAGGATACAAGTGGAAAATAAGTAAAAAAGTGGATTGACCATTTTCTTGCACGTGGATCAACTCATCTTTTTTATTTTTCATTTGCCTCATCAAATTTTTGATATTTTTAATTGAAAATGGATTGTTTTCTCTTGTTGAAAATACATGATAGGACTTATTGAAAGTGGGTGATAAATAAGAATTAATAAAATCATAGGAATGAGAAAGGGAAAATAA
This sequence comes from Lupinus angustifolius, assembly GCF_001865875.1. NCBI lineage: Eukaryota > Viridiplantae > Streptophyta > Magnoliopsida > Fabales > Fabaceae > Lupinus > Lupinus angustifolius. Next base: position 1,919,649 of record NC_032022.1, read on the forward strand.
TATGGTCTCTAAAGAAGGACATGTTTTGTATATGGATTTAATATGTATACACTGACAGTGTAAGTATTTTTTATACTACCAGTAAATCATTCATCATTGATTTGTTAACCACCATTGACTCTCAAACAAAAGTAATACAAATCAATGGTGGATGATATGCTGACAATGTAAACTCTTTGTATATTATAAGAGTATCATTCACCATTTATATCCTAAGAATAATTAAATTTTAAATGAAAGTAATGGACGCAGATGATGGAAAATGGTTAACATTGTATAAGAATTGTATTGTAAATAAATAAAGATTAAATACCAAATTAGAGAAAATCATAAAATATTGGAGAAAGATAGCTGAAATATTAGAGAAAAGCATAAAATATTGGAGAAAGATACATAAAATATTAGAGAAAAGCATAAAATATTAAATATTACTTTATAGATTGGGATTAGAGAAATAATAGACAACATTAATTATAAGATACATGTACGATTTCATGGACTTGGAGCGTGGGATCTTAACCCTTCTTTCCCAACAGATATTGGAACTATCCTAGGAAGGGCTCAGATAAATATACATGTGTCATGTGATTTTGAATCCTACATGGAGTATTGTAGTGTATATGGAGTATAAGTTTAGGAAGAAATGAATAAACTCTACCGTAAAGATAAAGACTGAATATCATATTATACCACATGTTATTAGATTTAAGTATCTTGGATCAACTATACAATTTAATGGAAAAATTGTGAGATATGGAAACCATGGTCCTCAAATGATGTGTGAATGGTAGAATGTTTTTATCATATGTGATAAAAATTTGCCATAAAAGATTCTGGATTTTGGTTTGTGATTTTTTGTTTTAAAAGACATTTATGAGACATAATGAGTATTTATTTTTGAATTATGATTGAGTTAGATATAAATGTATGTTTTAAAAAACAATGAGTCAGTCCTGCCAAATATAGGTTGGGATGAAATTTTACGCTCTTTAGTAATAAGGGTCTGACTCGGCGAACCCATTTTGTTACAGACCCAAGGCGGATTGGGCAAGGTTGATCCGTGTAGGACCGGGTTGATCCGTGTAGGACCGGGTTGACCCGTATTGTCACCCCTACTTAAAATATATATTTCTTTCCACACTTGTAAATATTAATTATTTCCTCCATCTTCCAAACACAAAATTGACTATTTTTCAACATAAATATTTTTTAATTTAAAAAATCCACATTTTGTTTTTTAAAATATATATAAGCAATAAATAAAGATAGATTTTTAATTTACTAATATTTAATATACTTAAATGTTTCACAACTTTTTCTTTTATTTCTGAATTCCATTTATTTTATTAATTAATAATTATTTTTCTACTTTTAAATAGGTGACGTGGGATCAACGTGCAAGGTTAGTTCGTGCAGGACCGGGTTGGCCCTTATTGCCACCCCTACTTAAAACATATATTTCTCTTTTCACACTTGTAAAACCCATAATTTTTTTAAAATTTAATTATTTCCTTCATCTTCAAAAATTGATATCGACTACTTTTTCAACATATATACAAAATATATTTTTTTTAATTTCAAAAATCCATATTTTATATTTTAAAATATATAGAAGCAATAAATAAAGATAGATTTTTAATTTACTCATATTTAATATACTTAAATGTTTCACAACTTTTTCTTTTATTTCTGAATTGCATTTATTTTATTAATTAATAATTATTTTTCTACTTTTAAATAAGTGACGTGGGACCAATGGGTATTGGTTAAGTCGTACATCTTTGATTTCTCTTAAGTAATGTTTCGGGTTCGAGTCTTATGTATATCTACGAGAGTTTACCCCATGTGTGTGTGGGTGTTTCCGTTTTCGACACGATTGCCTCCAGTCGAGGATACATGTGGAAAATAAATAAAAATGTGGCGTAGCCATTTTCTTGCACGTGGAGCAACTCAACTTTCTTATTTTTCATTTGCCTCGTCAAATTTTTGATAATTTTAATTGAAAATTGATTGTTTTCTTTTGTTGAAAATACATGATAGCACTTATTGAAAGTGGGTAATAAATAAGAATTAATAAAATTATGGGAATGAGAAAGGGAAAATAATATGGTCACTAAAGAAGGAGATGTTTTGTATATTATAAGAGTATCATTCATCATTTATATCCTAAGAATAATTAAATTTTAAATGAAAGTAATGGACGCAAAGATGGAAAATGTTTAACGTTGTATAAGAATTATACTGTAAATACATAAATATTAAATATCAAATTAGAGAAAATCTTAAAATATTGGAGAAAGATACCTAAAATATTAGAGAAAAGCATAAAATATTCGAGAAAGATACATAAAATATTAGAGAAAAGCATAAAATATTAAATATTACTTTGTAGATTGGGATTAGAGAAATAGTAGACAACATTAATTACAAGATACATGTACAAATTCATGGACCGGGAGCATGGGATATGAACCCTTCATTCCCAACAGATTAAGAAAGTGTCCTAGGAAGGGCTCAGATAAATATACATGCGTCATGTGATTTTGAATCGTACATGAATTATTGTAGTGTATATGAAGTATAAGTTTATGAAGAAATGAATAAACTCTACCATAAAGATAAAGACTGAATATCATATTATACTACATGTTATTATATTTAAGTATCTTGGATCAACTATACAATTTATTGGGAAAATTTAGAGATATGTAAACCATGCGACTCATATAGTGTGTGAAATGGTAGAATGTTTTTATCATATGTGATAAATATTTGCCACCAAAGATTATGGACTTTGGTTTGTGATTTTTTGTTTTAAAAAATATTTATGGGACGTAATGAGTATTTATTTTTAAATTGTGATTGAGTTAATTATATATGTATGTTTTGAAAACAAATGGGTCAGCCCTGCCAAATAAATGTTGGGTGACATTTTGAGCTCATTTAGCAATATGGGTCTGAATGGGTGAGCCCATTTTTTTGCAGACCAAAAGTGGGCTAGGCAAGGTTGGTCCCTACTTAAACATATATTTCTCTTTCCACACTTATAAATCCCATAATTTTTTTAAAATTTTAATTATTGCCTACATCTTCAAAAAACGATATTGACTAATTTTACAACATATATACAAATTATATATTTTTTAATTTCAAAAATCCACATTTTATTTTTTAAAATACATAGAAGCAATAAATAAAGATAGATATTTAATTTACTAATATTTATTATACTCAAATGTTTCACAACTTTTTCTTTTATTTCTGAATTCCATTTATCTTATTAATTAACAATTATTTTTCTACTTTTAAAGAAGTGAGTGGGACCAATGGACAAGATTAGTCCGTGCATGGTCGGGTTGGCCCGTATTGTCACCCCTACTTAAAACATATATTTCTCTTTTCACACTTGTAAATCCTATAATTTTTATAAACTTTGAATTATTTCCTCCATCATCAAAAACGATATTGACTACTTCTTCAACATATATACAAATTATATATTTTTTAATTTCAAAAATCAACATTTTATTTTTTTAAATATATAGAAGCAATAAATAAAGATAGATTTTTAATTTACCCATATTTATTATACTTAAATGTTTCACAATGTTTTCTTTTATTTCTGAATAACATTTATATTATTAATTACTAATTATTTTTCTACTTTTAAATAAGTGACGTGGGACCAATGTGTATTTGTTCAAGTCGTACATCTTTGATTTCCCTTAAGTAAAGTCTCGGGTTCGAGCCTTATGGATGACTATGAGAGTTAAAGTCACATGCCTGTAGATGTCTCCAGTTCGGACAGGATTGCCTCCATTCGAGGATACATATGGAAAATCAATAAAAAAAGTGACGTGGCCATTTTCTTGCACGTGTAGCAAGTCAACTTATTTATTTTTCTTTGCCTCATCAAATTTTGATGTTTTCAATTGAAAATTTATTGTTTTCCCTTGTTGAAAATAGTTGACAGCATTTCTTAAAAGTGAGTGATAAATAAGAATTAATAAAATTAAGGAATTGAGAAAGGGAAAATAATATGTGCACTAAAAAAGTACATGTTTTGTATATTATAAGAGTATCGTTCATCATTTATATCTTAATAATAATTAAATTTAAACTGAAAGTAATAGACACATATGATGGAAAACGTTTAACATTGTAAAAAAATTATATTGTAAATAAATAAATATTAAATACTAAATTAGATAAAATCATAAAATATTGGAGAAATATAACTAAAATATTAGAGAAAAACATAAAATATTGGAGAAAGATACATAAAATATTAGAGAAAAGCATAAAATATTAAATATTACTTTATAGATTGAGATTAGAGAAATAGTAGACAACATTAATTACAAGATACATGTACAATTTCATGGACTCGGAGCATGAGATCTTAACCCTTCATTCCCAACAGATTAACAAAGTGTCCTAGAAAGGGCTCAGATAAAAATACATGTGTCATGTGATTTTGAATTGTACATGAAGTATTATAGTATATATGGAGTATAAGTTTAGGAAAAAATGAATAAACTCTACCGTAAAGATAAAGACTGAATATCATATTCTACCACATGTTATTAGATTTAAGTATCTTGGATCAACTATACAATTTAATGGAAAAATTGAGAGATATGTAAACCATGGTACTCAAATGATGTGTGAATGGTAGAATGTTTTATCATATGTGATAAAAATTTGACACAAAATATTGTGGACTTTGGTTTGTGATTTTTTGTTTTAAAAGACATTTATGAGACATAATGAGTATTTATTTTTGAAATTATGATTGAGTTAGTTATAAATGTATGTTTTGAAAAACAATGAGTCAGCCCTGCCAAATATAGGTTGGGATGACATATTGAACTCTTTTAGCAATAAGGGTGTGACTCGGCGAGCCCATTTTTTTGCAGACCGAATGTGGATTGGGCAAGGTTGATCCGTGTAGGGTCGGGTTGGCCCGTATTGCCACCCCTACTTAAAACATATATTTCTCTTTCCACACTTGTAAATCCCATAATTTTTTAAAATTTTAATTAGATAAATATACATATGTTTCATGTGATTTTGAATCGTACACAGAGTATTGTAGCGTATATGGAGTATAAGTTTAGGAAGAAATAAATAAACTCTACCGTAAAGATAAAGCCTGAATATCATATTATATAACATTTTATTAGATTTAAGTATCTTGGATCAACTATACAATTTAATGTGAAAATTGAGAGATATATAAACCAAAGGACTCAAATGGTGGGTGAAATGGTAGAATTATTTTTTTTATCATATGTGATAAAAATTTGTCACAAAAGATTGTGGACTTTGATTTGTGATTTTTTTTGTTTTAAAAGACATTTATGAGACGTAATGAATATTTGTTTTTCAAATTGTGATTGACTTAGTTATAAATGTATGTTTTGAAGAAAAAAAATTGGCCAGCCCTACCAAATATTGGTTGGGATGACATTTTAAGCTCTTTTAGTAATAAGGGTCTACCCTGATGAGCCCATTTTTTTGCAGACCAAAGGCGGGCTGGGCAAGGTTAGTCCGTGCAGTGCCAGGTTGGCCCGTATTGCCATCCCTACTTAAAACATATATTTCTCTTTCTGTACTTGTAAATCCCATAACTTTTATAAAATTTAAATTATTTCCTCCATCAACAAAAAACGATATTGACTACTTTTTCAACATATATACAAATTATATATATTTTAGTTTCAAAAATCCACATTTTATTTTTTAAAAGATATAGAAGCAATAAATAAATATAGATTTTTAATTTACTCATATTTATTATACTTAAATGTTTCACAACTTTTTCTTTTATTTCTGAATTGCGGTTATTTTATTAATTAATAATTATTTTTCTACTTTTATATAAGTGACGTGAGACCAATTTGTATTGCTTCAAGTCGTACATCTTTGATTTCCCTTAAGTAAAGTCTCTGATTCGAGTATTATGGATGACTATGAGAGTTAAACTCACATGCGTGTGGATGTTTCTAGTTCGGACAGGATTGCCTCCAGTCGAGGATGCATATAGAAAATCAATAAAAAAGGACATGTTTTGTATATTATAAGAGTATTATCATTCATCATTTATATCTTAAGAATAATTATATTTTAAATGAAAGTAATGGACACAGATGATGGAAAATGTTTAACATTGTAAAAGAATTATATTGTAAATACATAAATATTAAATACCAAATTAGAGAAAATCATAAAATATTGGAGAAAGATACATAAAATATTAAAGAAAAACATAAAATATCATAAAATATTGGAGAAAGATACATAAAATATTAAAGAAAAACATAAAATATTAAATATTACTTTGTAGATTGGGATTAGAGAAATAGTAGACAACATTAATTACAAGATACATGTACAAATTCATGAACCGGGACCATGGGATCTGAACCCTTCATTCCCAACAGATTAAGAAAGTGTCCTACGAAGGGCTCAGATAAATATACATGTGTCATGTGATTTTGAATCGTACATGGAATATTATAGTGTATATGGAGTATAAGTTTAGGTAGAAATGAATAAACTCTACCCTAAAAATAAAGACTGAATATCATATTATACCACATGTTATTAGATTTAAGTATCTTGGATTAACTATAGAATTTAATCGAAAAATTGAGAGATATGTAAACCATGGTACTCAAATGATGTGTGAAATGATAGAATGTTTTTTTTTATCATAAGTGATAAAAATTTGACACAAAAGATTGTGGACTTTGATTTGTGTTTTTTGTTTTAAAAGACATTTAAGAGACATAATGAGTATTTATTTTTTTAAATTTTGATTGAGTTAGTTATAAATGTATATTTTGAAAAACAATGGGTCAGCCCGACCAAATATAGGTTGAGATGACATTTTGACATCTTTTAGCAATAAGAGTCTGAATGGGCGAGCCCATTTATTTGCAGACCAAAAGTGGGCTAGGCAAGGTTGGTCCGTGCAGGGTCGGGTTGGCCTATATTGCCACACCTACTTAAAACATAAAATTCTTTTCCACACTTGTAAATCCCATAATTTTTATAAAATTTTAATTATTTCCTCCATCTTCAAAAAACGAAATTGACCACTTTTACAAAATATATACAAATTATATATTTTTTAATTTCAAAAATCCACATTTTATTTTTAAAAATATATAGAAGCAATAAATAAAGATAGATATTTAATTTACTCATATTTATTTTCCTTAAATGTTTCACAACTTTTTCTTTTATTTCTGAATTGTATTTATCTTATTAATTAATAATTAATTTTCTAATTATAAATAAGTGACGTGGGACCAATGGGCAAGGTTAGTTCGTGCATGGCCGGGTTGGCCTGTATTGCTACCCCTACTTAAAACATATATTTCTCTTTCCACACTTATTAATCCCATAATTTTTATAAAATTTTAATTATTTCCTCCATCTTCAAAAAACGATATTGACTACTTTGTCAACATATATACAAATTATATATTTTGTAATTTCAAAAATCCACATTTTATTTTTTAAAATATATAGAAGAAAAAAATAAAGATAGATTTTTAATTTACTCATATTTATTATACTTAAATGTTCCCAACTTTTTATTTTATTTATGAATTGCATTTATTTTATTAATTAATAATTATTTTTCTACTTTTAAATAAGTGATGTGAGACCAATGTGTATTGGTTCAAGTTGTACATCTCTGATTTTTCTTAAGTAAAGCATCGGGTTCGAGTCTTGTGGATGACTATGCGAGTTAAACCCACATGTGTGTGGATGTTTCCAGTTCGGACAAGATTGTCTCCAGTCAAGGATACATATGGAAAATCAATTGAAAAAGTGACGTGGCCATTTTCTTGTACGTGGAGCAACTCAACTTTTTTATTTTTCTTTGCCTCATCAAATTTTGGATGTTTTCAATTGAAAATTGATTGTTTTCCTTGTTGAAAATAGTTGAAAGCATTTATTGAAAGTGAATAATCAATTAGAATTAATAAAATTATGGGAATGAGAAAGAGAAAATAAAATGTGCACTAAAAAAGTACATGTTTTGTATATTATAAGAATATTGTTCATCATTTATATCTTAAGAATAATTAAATTTTAAATGAAAGTAATAGACACATATGATGGAAAATGTATAACATTGTAAACAAATTATATTGTAAATAAATAAATATTAAATACTAAATTAGATAAAATCATAAAATATTGGAGAAAGATACCTAAAATATTAGAGAAAAACATAAAATATTGGAGAAAGATACATAAAATATTAGAGAAAAGCATAAAATATTAAATATTACTATCTAGATTGGGATTAGAGAAATAATAGACAACATTAATTACAAGATACATGTACAAATTCATGGATTGGGAGCATGGGATCTGAACCCTTCATTCCAAACATATTAACAAAGTGTTTTAGAAAGGACTCAAATAAATATACATGTGTCATGTGATTTTGAATCGTACATGGAGTATTGTAGTGTATATGGAGTATAAGTTTAGGAAGAAATGAATAAACTCTACCGTAAAGATAAAGCATGTCTGTCATATTATATCACATATTATTAGATTTAAGTATATTGGATAAACTATAGAATTTAATGAAAAAATTGAGAGATATGTAAAGCATGGTACTCAAATGATGTGTGAAATGATAGAATGTTTTTTTTATCATAAGTGATAAAAACTTGTCACAAAAGATTGTGGACTTTGATTTGTGATATTTTTGTTTTAAAAGACATTTATGAGACGTAATGAATATTTATTTTTCAAAATGTGATTGACTTAGTTATCAATGTATGTTTTGAAAAAAAAAATGGGCCAGCCCTACCAAATATAGGTTGGGTGGACATTTTGAGCTCTTTTAATAATAAGGGTCTTCCCGGACGAGCCTATTTCTTTGCAGACCAAAGGCGGGCTGGGCAAGGTTAGTCCGTGCAGGACCGGGTTGGCATGTATTGCCGCCCCTACTTAAAACATATATTTCTCTTTCCACACTTGTAAATCCCATAATTTTTTTAAAGTTTTAATTATTTCCATCATCTTCAAAAACCGATATTGACTACTTTTTCAACATATATACAAATTATTTATTTTTTAATTTCAAAAATCCACATTTTAATTTTTAAAATATATAGAAGCAATAAATAAAGATAAATTTTTAATTTAGTCATATTTATTATACTTAAATGTTTCACAACTTTTTCTTTTATTTTTGAATTGCATTTATATTATTAATTACTAATTATTTTTCTACTTTTAAATAAGTGACGTGGGATCATTGCGTATTGGTTCAAGTCGTATACTTTTAATTTCCCTTAAGTAAAGTCTAAGATTCGAGTATTGTGGATGACTATGAGAGTTAGCCTCACATTATTTCGATATTTCCGGTTTGGACAGAATTCCCTCCAGTCGAGGATACATGTGGAAAATAAATAAAAAAGTGACGTGGCCATTTTCTTGCACGTGGAGCAACTCGACTTCTTTATTTTTCATTTGGTTATCAAATTTTGGATGTTTTTAATGGAAAAATTGATGTTTTTTTTCTCTTGTCGAAAATCATTGATAGCACTTATTGAAAGTGAGTGATAAATAAGAATTAATAAAATTATGAGTATGAGAAACGGAAAATAATATGTGTACTAAAATAGTACATGTTTCATATATTATAAGAGTATCATTCATCATATATATCTTAAGAATAATTAAATTTTAAATGAAAGTAATGGACACAAATGATGGAAAATGTTTAACATTGTAAAAAAATTATATTGTCACATAAATATTAAATACCAAATTAGAGAAAATCATAAAATAGTGGAGAAAGATACCTAAAATATTAGAGAAAAGCATAAAATATTAGAGAAAGATACATAAAATATTAAAGAAAAACATAAAATATTAAATATTACTTTATAGATTGGGATTAGAGAAATAATAGACAACATTAATTACAAGATACATGTAAAATTTCATGGACTTGGAGCAGGATCGGGTTGGCCCGTATTGTCACCCCTACTTAGAACATATATTTCTCTTTTCACACTTGTAAATCCCATAATTTTTTTTAAATTTTAATTATTTCCCCCATCTTCAAAAATCGATATTGACTAATTTTTCAACATATATACAAACTATATATTTTTTAATGTCAAAAAATCCATATTTTATTTTATAAAATATATAGAAGCAATAAATTAAGATAGATTTTTCATTTACTCATATTTAATATACTTAAATGTTTCCCAATTTTTTAGTTTATTTCTGAATTGCATTTATGTTATTAATTAATAATTATTTTTCTACTTTTAAATAAGTGACGTGAGACCAATGGGTATTGGTTAAGTCATACATCTTTTATTTCCCTTAAGTAAAGTCTCGGGTTCGAGTCTTGTGGATAACTACGAGAGTTAACCCCACATATGTGTGGATGTTTACAGTTTGGACACGATTGCCTCCAGTCGAGGATACATGTGGAAAATAAATAACAAAAGTGGCGTGACCATTTTCTTGCACGTGGAGCAACTCATCTTTTTTTATTCTTCATTTGCCTCAACAAATTTTTGATATTTTTAATTCAAAATAGATTGTTTTCTCTTGTTGAAAACATATGATAGGACTTATTGAAAGTGGGTGATAAATAAGAATTAATAAAATCATGGGAATGAGAATGGGAAAATAATACGTGTGTAAGTATTTTTTATACCGTCAGTAAATCATCCATCATTGATTTGTTAACCACCATTGACTCTCAAACAAAAGTAATACAAATAAATGGTGGATCATATGCTGACAATGTAAACTCTTTGTATATTATAAGAGTATCATTCATCATTTATATCCTAAGAATAATAAAATTTTAAATGAAAGTAATGGACGCGGATGATGAAAAATGTTTAACATTGTATAAGAATTATATTGTAAATAAATAAATATTAAATACCAAATTAGAGAAAATCATAAAATATTGGAGAAAGATACCTAAAAAATTAGAGATAAGCATAAAATATTGGAGAAAGATACATAAAATATTAGAGAAAAACATAAAATATTAAATATTACTTTATAGATTGGGATTAGAGAAATAATAGACAACATTAATTATAAGATACATGTACAATTTCATGGACTTGGAGCATGGGATCTTAACCCTTCATTCCCAACAGATATAGGAACTATCGTAGGAAGGGCTCAGATAAATATACATGTGTCATGTGATTTTGAATCGTACATGGAGAATTGTAGTGTATATGGAGTATTTGTTTAGGAAGAAATGAACAAACTCTACCGTAAAGATAAAGACCGAATATCATATTATACCACATGTTATTAGATTTAACTATCTTGGATCAATTATACAATTTAATGGAAAAATTGTAAGATATGTAAACCATGGTACTCAAATGATGTGCGAATGGTAGAATGTTTTTATCATATGTGATAAAAATTTGACACAAAATTTTGTGGACTTTGGTTTGCCATTTTTTGTATTAAAATATTTTTATGAGACATAATGAGTATTTATGTTTGAAATTATGATTGAGTTAGTTATAAATGTATGTTTTGAAAAACAACGAGTCATCCCTACCAAATATAGGGTGGGATGACATTTTAAGCTCTTGTAGTAATAAGGGAACCTATTCTTTTGCATACCGAAGGCGAATTGGGCGAGGTTGATCCGTGTAGGGCCGGATTGGCCCGTATTGCCAGCCCTACTTAAAACATATATTTCTCTTTCCACACTTGTAAATCCAATAATTTTTTAAAATATTAATTATTTCCTCCATCTCCAAAACACAAAATTGACTATTTTTCAACATATATATTTTTTAATTTAAAGAATCTACATTTTGATTTTTAAAATATATAGAAGCAATAAATAAAGATAGATTTTTAATTTACTAATATTTAATATACTTAAATGTTTCACAACTTTTTCTTTTATTTCTGAATTGCATTTATTTTATTAATTAATAATTATTTTCTACTTTTAAATAAGTAACGTGGGATCAATGTGCAAGGTTAGTTCGTGCAGGGCCGGGTCGGCCCGTATTGCCACCCCTACTTAAAACATATATTTCTCTTTTCACACTTGTAAATCCCATAATGTTTTTAAAATTTTAATTATTTCCTTCATCTTCAAAAATGGATATTGACTACTTTTTCAACATATAAACAAATAATATATTTTTTAATTTCAAAAATCCATATTTTATTTTTTTAAATATATAGAAGCAATAAATAAAGATAGATTTTTAATTTACTCATATTAAATATACTTAAATGTTTCACAACTTTTTCTTTTATTTCTGAATTGCATTTATTTTATTAATTAATAATTATTTTTCTACTTTTAAATAAGTGACGTGGGACCAATGGGTATTGGTTAAGTCGTACATCTTTGATTTCTCTTAAGTAAAGTCTGAGGTTCAAGTCTTGTGGATAACTACGAGAGTTAACCTCACATGAGTGTGGATGTTTCCGGTTTCGACACGATTGCCTCCAGTTGAGGATACATGTGGAAAATAAATAAAAATGTGGCGTAGCCATTTTCTTGCATGTGGAGCAACTCAACTTTCTTATTTTTCATTTGCCTCATCATATTTTTGATTGAAAATTGATTGTTTTCTCTTGTTGCAAGTACATGATAGAACTTATTGAAAATGGGTGATAAATAAGAATTAATATCTTCAGAATAATTAAATTTTAAATGAAAGTAATGAATACATATGATGGAAAATGTTTAACATTGTAAAAAAATTATATTGTCAATACATACATATTAAATACCAAATTAGAGAAAATCATAAAATATTGGAGAAAGATACCTAAAATATTAGAGAAAAACATAAAATATTGGAGAAAGATACATAAAATATTAGAGAAAAACATAAAATATTAAATATTACTTTATAGATTGGGATTAGAGAAATAGTAGACAACATTAATTACAAGATACATGTACAATTTCATGGAATTGGAGCAGGGTCGGGTTGGCCCGTATTGCCACCCCTACTTAAAACATATATTTCTCTTTTCACACTTGTAAATCACATAATGTTTTTAAAATTTTAATTATTTCCTCCATCTTCAAAAATCGATATTGACTACTTTTTCAACATATATACAAACTATATATATTTTAATTTCAAAAAATCCATATTTTATTTTATAAAATATATAGAAGCAATAAATTAAGATAGATTTTTCATTTACTCATATTTAATATACTTAAATGTTTCCCAATTTTTTAGTTTATTTTTGAATTGCATTTATGTTATTAATTAATAATTATTTTTCTACTTTTAAATAAGTGACGTGGGACCAATGGGTATTGGTTAAGTCATACATCTTTTATTTCTCTTAAGTAAAGTCTCGGGTTCGAGTCTTGTGGATAACTACGAGAGTTTACTCCACATACGTGTGGATGTTTCCAGTTTGGACACGATTGCCTCCAGTCGAGGATACATGTGGAAAATAAATAACAAAAGTGGCGTGACCATTTTCTTGCACGTGGAGCAACTCATCTTTTTTTATTCTTCATTTGCCTCAACAAATTTTTGATATTTTTAATTGAAAATTGATTTTTTTCTCTTGTTGAAAATACATGATAGGACTTATTGAAAGTGGGTGATAAATAAGAATTAATAAAATCATAGGATTGAGAAAGGGAAAATAATATGGTCTCTAAAGAATGACATGTTCTGTATATGGATTTAATATGTATACACTGACAGTGTAAGTATTTTTTATACTGTTAGTAAATCAGCCATCATTGACTTGTTAACCACCATTGACTCTCAAACAAAAGTAATACAAATCAATGGTGGATGATATGCTGACAATGTAAACTCTTTGTATATTATAAGATTATCATTCACCATTTATATCCTAAGAATAATTAAATTTTAAATGAAAGTAATGGACGCAGATGATGGAAAATGGTTAACATTGTATAAGAATTATATTGTAAATAAATAAATATTAAATACCAAATTAGAGAAAATCATAAAATACTGGATAAAGATACCTGAAATATTAGAGAAAAGTATAAAATATGGGAGAAAGATACATAAAATATTGGAGAAAGATACATAAAATATTAGAGAAAAGCATAAAATATTAAATATTACTTTATAGATTGGGATTAGAGAAATAGTATACAACATTAATTATAAGATACATGTAAAATTTCATGGACTTGGAGCATGGGATCTTAAACCTTCTTTACCAACAGATATAGGAACTATCCTAGGAAGGGCTCAGGTAAATATACATGTGTCATGTGATTTTGAATCGTACATGGAGTATTGTAGTGTATATGGAGTATAAGTTTAGGAAGAAATGAATAAACTTTACCGTAAAGATAAAGACTGAATATTAAATTATACCACACGTTATTAGATTTAAGTATCTCGGATCAACTATACAATTTAATGGAAAAATTGTGAGATATGTAAACCATGGTCCTCAAATGATGTGTGAATGGTAGAATGTTTTTATCATATGTGATAAAAATTTGCCATAAAAGATTCTGGATTTTGGTTTGTGATTTTTTGTTTTAAAAGACATTTATGAGACATAATGAGTATTTATTTTTGAAATTAGGATTGAGTTAGTTATAAATGTATGTTTTAAAAAACAATGAGTCAGCCCTACCAAATATAGGTTGGGATGACATTTTAAGGTCTTTTAGTAATAAGGGTCTGACTCGGCGAACCCATTTTGTTGCAGACCGAAGGCAGATTGGGTAAGGTTGATCCGTGTAGGACCGGGTTGGCCCGTATTGCCACCCCTACTTAAAATATATTTCTCTTTCCACACTTGTAAATACAATAATTTTTTAAAATATTAATTATTTCCTCCATCTTCATAACACGAAATTGACTATTTTTCAACATATATATTTTTTAATTTAAAAAATCCACATTTTGTTTTTTAAAATATATATATAAGCAATAAATAAAGATAGATTTTTAATTTACTAATATCTAATATACTTAAATGTTTCACAACTTTTTATCTTATTTCTGAATTCCATTTATTTTATTAATGAATAATTATTTTTCTACTTTTAAATAGGTGACGTGGGATCAACGTGCAAGGTTAGTCCGTGCAGGACCGGGTTGACCCGTATTGCCACCCCTACTTAAAACATATATTTCTCTTTTCACACTTGTAAAACCCATAATTTTTTTAAAATTTAATTATCTCCTTCATCTTCAAAAATTGATATCGACTACTTTTTCAACATATATACAATATATATTTTTTAATTTCAAAAATCCATATTTTATATTTTAAAATATATAGAAGCAAAAAATAAAGATAGATTTTTAATTTACTCATTTTTAATATACTTAAATGTTTCACAACTTTTTCTTTTATTTATGAATTGCATTTATTTTATTAATTAATAATTATTTTTCTACTTTTAAATAAGTGACGTGGGACCAATGGGTATTTGTTCAAGTCGTACATCTTTGATTTCCATTAAGTAAAGTCTCGGGTTCGAGTCTTATGGATATCTACGAGAGTTAACCCCACATGTGTGTGGATGTTTCCGGTTTCGACACGATTGCCTCCAGTCGAGGATACATGTAGAAAATAAATAAAAATGTGGCGTAGCCATTTTCTTGCACGTGGAGCAACTCAACTTTCTTATTTTTCATTTGCCTTGTCAAATTTTTGATATTTTTAATTGAAAATTGACTGTTTTCTCTTGTTGAAAATACATGATAGCACTTATTGAAAGTGGGTAATAAATAAGAATTAATAAAATTATGGGAATGAGAAAGGGAAAATAATATGGTCACTAAAGAAGGACATGTTTTGTATATTATAAGAGTATCATTCATCATTTATATCCTAAGAATAATTAAATTTTAAATGAAAGTAATGGACGCAAAGATGGAAAATGTTTAACGTTGTATAAGAATTATACTGTAAATACATAAATATTAAATACCAAATTAGAGAAAATCATAAAATATTGTTGTATAAGAATTATACTGTAAATACATCAATATTAAATACCAAATTAGAGAAAATCATAAAATATCGGAGAAAGATACCTAAAATATTAGAGAAAAGCATAAAATATTCGAGAAAGATACATAAAATATTATAGAAAAGCATAAAATATTAAATATTACTTTGTAGATTGGGATTAGAGAAATAGTAGACAACATTAATTACAAGATACATGTACAAATTCATGGACCGGGAGCATGGGATATGCACCCTTCATTCCCAACAGATTAAGAAAGTGTCCTAGGAAGGGCTCAGATAAATATACATGTGTCATGTGATTTTGAATCGTACATGAAGTATTGTAGTGTATATGGAGTATAAGTTTAGGAAGAAATGAATAAACTCTACCGTAAAGATAAAGACTGAATATCATATTATACCACATGTTATTAGATTTAAGTATCTTGGATCAACTATACAATTTATTGGGAAAATTTAGAGATATGTAAACCATGGGACTCATATAGTGTGTGAAATGGTAGAATGTTTTAATCATATGTGATAAATATTTGCCACCAAAGATTATGGACTTTGGTTTGTGATTTTTTGTTTTAAAAAACATTTATGGGACATAATGAATATTTATTTTTAAATTGTGATTGAGTTAATTATATATGTATGTTTTGAAAACAAATGGGTCAGCCCTGCCAAATATATGTTGGGTGACATTTTGAGCTCTTTTAGCAATATAGGTCTGAATGGGTGAGCCCATTTTTTTTCCGACCAAAAGTGTGCTAGGCAAAGTTGGTCCCTACTTAAAACATATATTTCTCTTTCCACACTTATAAATTCCATAATTTTTTTAAAATTTTAATTATTGCATCCATCTTCAAGAAACGATATTGACTAATTTTACAACATATATACAAATTATATATTTTTTAATTTCAAAAATCCACATTTTATTTTTTAAAATACATAGAAGCAATAAATAAAGATAGATATTTAATTTACTAATATTTATTATACTCAAATGTTTCACAACTTTTTCTTTTATTTCTGAATTGCATTTATGTTATTAATTAACAATTATTTTTCTACTTTTAAAGAAGTGAGTGGGACCAATGGACAAGGTTAGTCCGTGAGTGATCAGGTTGGCCTGTATTGTCATCCCTACTTAAAACATATATTTCTCTTTTCACACATGTAAATCCTATAATTTTTATAAACTTTGAATTATTTCCTCCATCATCAAAAAAGATATTGACTAATTCTTCAACATATATACAAATTATATATTTTTTAATTTCAAAAATCAACATTTTATTTTTTAAAATATATAGAAGCAATAAATAAAGATAGATTTTTAATTTACCCATATTTATTATACTTAAATGTTTCACAATGTTTTCTTTTATTTCTGAATAACATTTATATTATTAATTACTAATTATTTTTCTACTTTTAAATAAGTGACGTGGGACCAATGTGTATTTGTTCAAGTCGTACATCTTTGATTTCCCTTAAGTAAAGTCTCGGGTGCGAGCCTTATGGATGACTATGAGAGTTAAAGTCACATGCGTGTGGATGTTTCCAGTTCGGACAGGATTGCCTCCAGTCGAGGATACATATGGAAAATCAATAAAAAAAAGTGACGTGGCCATTTTCTTGCACGTGGAGCAACTCAACTTTTTTATTTTTCTTTGCCTCATCAAATTTTGGATGTCTATTAACAATATAATAAAAAAACTACTTCATGCCACATATCACATCCTCCTCACATGTTTTCCCTTCATGCCACATGTCATATCCTCCTCACTTGTTTTCCCTTCTTAAAATATGCCACATGTCACATTTTCCTTACATTTTCCCATCTTAAAATGTTCTAAGTTATTAAAAAATTAAAAAAAAAAGTCATTCATGTCACATGTTATTACTATGTACCTTCCCACACTATCCTTACTTTTTATATATTTTATATGTTAGTAATTTAATACATTTAATACTAATTAGCGATTTGTCTATGTTGCTACCCCACCAAAATTGAGTGTTTAATGTACCTATGTTTTATTAAGTTAAAATGTAATAGACATTGAGCATTAGATGAGATTGAAATCAATTTTCACATCCAAACTATTTCTTTACACTAATCTATGTATATTATTTAACGTTTACTATTAATCTAAGAATAATTGCATTGTTACACCTCATCAAAGTTTTGTAACACTTTTCCAATTGAATTTTAATATTTCAGATTCTTTGAATTTTAATTTTTCTCTATTATAATTGAAAAATCAAATTCAAAATTGAAGTTTTTTTATAACTTTTAAATATATTTCTAATAAAAAAACTCATTTAGTATAATGATTTGATTTCCATTTTTTCATTAATAAAATCATATTTAAAATTGAAAAAATCATTTCAT